>NC_141998.1:1950000-1955000 GCF_049901715.1 Pseudonaja textilis | reverse complement strand
CTTAAAAGCCTCCAGGGATGCAACTCCCACAACTTCCGGAGGTCCCCAGTCCCAAAGGCTCGGGCGCCCTGCCGAGCTGAGCAAAACCCGGGAGCCCTTCCTCCACTTGGGCGAGAAGCTAGACGTAAACCATGCAAAGAAGGAGGGTTGCGCCCCAGGCTCAGATTTCAGACCCAAAGAGAAAAGAGAGAGAGAAGCTGGAAATTCCCTACTAACAACAAAAGCTGTGTCTTGTGACACACACACACACACACACGCGAACACACAATCCCCAGAAATTCAGGGATGATTAATGTTTAGCTCACGAGAGAGCGGTATAAAACAGCTTCCTTCCTTTCGGTTTGGAACAAGAGTTCAGTTTGAAACAAGCTGGGAAGTTGCTTCTTTCAGGTCTAGACGTTTAAGAGGACCCAGCACAGCACAGCACAGCACAGCCATGGGAGCCTGCCTTAGTCCCTCCGACGACGGTAAGGACAACATTCAAGGCAGACGCTAAGTGGGCTCGAGGGGCTTGTTTCAGGGCAGCTTGGAAGGGAAGCCCCCCCAAAGAAAAATGATTTCTGAGCAGACGCCGAGGTCTCTTGACTCTGACCGGCGGCCGGCCTTCTCGCAACGATGCACGTGAAAAAGGTCCGGTGCTCAGAGACTGGCAGCAACTACTGTCAACATAGTTGTGACAGGCTTGCGGGGCCAGAATGTTGTGCAACAAGGTCACCTGGCGTAATAAGTTTGGATCTGGGGAAGGGACTTCTGTCCTTGCTGGGAGTTGTGTTGTGTGTGTGTGTGTGTGTGTGTGTGTGTGCACAAAGGAAGGCTCATGTGCGTGCATGTGTGTGTGTGCGTGCACAAAGGAAGGCTCAGCCTGTCTCATTGTACACGTGTTGTACTCTGACAATAATAATAATAATAATAATAATAATAATAATAATAATAATAATAATAGTACAACTCGCTTCCAACATCTTTGTAGAGCTTGAAGGGGCAAATGGAGTAGAGGAGAAGCAATTGGGTGATGTTGGGTGCGATGGAGATACTCCATCGTCCAGGTTGTCCCAAAGGTGCCTTTTTTTTCCAAAAAGCCAACTGGACTTTCTTGGGTTAGTTTTTATTTTTTCTCCCCTTTGAAAACATTTCGCTTCTCATCCAAGAGGCATCTTCAGTTCTTCAATTGTTCGGTTCTTCAACTGTTCAGAAGAACTTCTTTAATTGTTCGGAGGAACTTCTTTGAAAACATTTCGCTTCTCATCCAAGAAGCATCTTCAGTTCAGCTGCTTCAGTCCTTCGGAAGAAGAAGGTCTTCAGAACTGAAGAAGCTTCTTGGATGAGAAGCAAAACGTTTTCAAAGGAAAAAAAACAAACCAAGAAAGTCCAATTACCTTTTGGGGAAAAAAAAAGAAAGCACCATTGGGTGCTATCCTGGAAGGCTGATGTAGAACCTCCATGTTCAGGGATAGCTTGCCTGAATCCTAGTTGCTGATGCTTGGGAGAACAGAGTAGGTTTGAATGTGGACCTTTTCAACAGCAATTTCTCGGATCTGGTGAACTTGACCCAAATTCAATAAAATAAGAAGGGTGTTTTGGGGGAAGCCAGAATGGAGAAGCTGGACATCTCCAGATGTTGGTGAAAGACTGCCTCTCTTGTTCTTGGGCAGTTGGTCATACTGGTGTTGGAGGAGTCCCAGAAGATCTGGAGCACTGCAGCTCTTCTACCCCGGGTGAAGGATCTGATGAGTTTTCATTTGTGAGGGACTAGGGCAAGAGAGAGCATCTAGAGGGTCTTGGTTCATGGTCTCCTGGATGGGTCTCCCTGGCTGTGGTCATGATCCAGCACCATTGGGGGCTTCGTCCTGACTCAAGACTCTTATCCAAGGTTGCAGAGAGGCTGCCTGGGTGAGCGTGAGTAGAAATGTTGATATGGAAGACTTTTCCTATCAAGGACCCTCCAAATGAGTAGGAATGCAGTTCCCACAATTCCTGGTTGGACTAGAAGACCTCCAAGGTACCTTCCAACTCTATGCTGATGGATTGATTGATTGAAACTGCAATCCAGGAGGGATGGTGGCAATCAAGCCATGCTTTGGGTGTCTGTAACTCCCCAGGGAGTTTTCTAAGTTCAGTAATGAAAACAGGATCCCTTGTTTTCTCTCCTTTCTTTTGGGTTAAGGATTGCCTTGATGGTTTGACAACAAACCAGGATTAAAGGTTTAGGTCAGTGCCCCTGAGGTGTGAGGCAGAGGCTAAGAAGGGTCATGGTTTTGCTGGGGAACCTCTGGTTTAGAACATGATCATCGGGGGTCCTTGATGCGGTCTGAGCTTGCAGAGGTTTCACTTCGTTCATCTGCGTGATAGTGTATAACTATCAGTACTGTAGCACTGATGATGTTACTTAGTTCGGTAATGAAACGTCTGCCAGAAAGCAATCAAGCTCAGAGAGCACCAAGGACCCCACGGTTCTCCTCCTCCTCCTCCTCTTCAACTCCCAAACCCCATTCCCTTCTAGCACTGATGACGTTACCTAGTTTGGTAATGAAACGTCCGCAAGAAAACAACCAAGCTCAGAGACCAAAGACGCCTCATGTCCACCCTGAGCTATAAATATCCTTCTTTATTGGCGCGACCATCATTTAGATTATTTTGTGCCTTTTCATGTAGATTATTTTGAGCTGGCGTATTCAGCCGTCGCGGGATCTGGGCGTTAGAAGTCGAAAACACAGGCGCGATGAACATTGGAATCAAAAAGGCCCATCCACTTATCAGATTGTATCTAGTGGGCAGGTGGCAGAAGAAATAAAGGTGGATTCTTGTCTAATCAGCAGATACACATTGTGTTGCTTTGGGCCAAAGTTCCCCAAACTTTTTGGCTTTGTGGACTTGGGGGGGTGGGGTGGGGGGTTGGAGAGAGATAGTTGTGTGCAAGCAGTGGGGAAGTGCACGCGTAGCTTCACTGGCACGAGCAGCACGGACATACGCCCAACGCTGGTGCAAACGGAGTGCATGCGCACACGCTTGTCCACTGTTCGCGTAAGGGGTGGTGTGAGTATGCACACGTGCTTACCCACCTCTTCTGCAGGCCAGTTTAAGGCCCGGAGGTGGGCTGTGGAACATGGGTTAGGAGGCCCTGCCTCGCTTCAAATCCCGTGTTTTTCAGACTCAGCCTTTGGCTGGGGAATTCTGGGAGTCCCAACTGCCCAGTTTGCAAAACCCCTTCCGGATGTGCTGAATTGTTAAAAAGGCCCATAACACCAATTAGGGGAAATGGGTGGGTAGAGACCACTAGTACACGCAGAGAGAACGAAAAAGGAAACTGTAGTTCCTCAAAAATTCCACGAAGTGTCGTGGGTGGGGAGAGAATGACCACGCGTAAGCGGCCTTGTGACCAGGATCCCGTGAAGGTTGTGGCTTCTACGGAGAAACAGCCAGGGGGACGTAATTCCATGGGATTTCGTGGTTAGGACCACGGGTTCCCACACCGCCACAAACTATCTTACGGTTAGCCTCCTTTTGCAAGCAGCCTTTGGATTTTAGCAGCTGAATGAGCAGGCTTCAGTAGGCGAGTTAGGACTGGGCGCTAGTTCAAGTAAGGAACGTAGAAGTTACCTGACATGAGCCCACTGAGATATTTCAGATATAGGTCTGGCCCAAGACTAGTTAAAAGAGTTAACTAGTTAACATGCTGCAAGCAGAACAGCTTTGCTTGTGTAGGTGTGGGATACCAAATGTCCTTTTCAAGGAATTTCAATGGGGAAAGCATTTCTCAACAGACAGTACTTACAGAACCTCCTAGAAATGGACTGCTGGTTGATCGGGCTCACTGCTGGGATTTAGGCAGAATTTATGCTTAGAATCTCCTGTTGAGCAGGGGTTGGACTAGAAGACCTTGAAGGTTCCTTCCAACCGTATTATTCCATGTTCTATACTGTGCTAGGCCCCAGGATTGCTTTCCGTTGGGCATTGTTTAGCTTCAAGGCTCTGGAGAAGTTGGACATCCAGGCTCAAAATCACAGTGGCTCTTTGCATGAGTTTATATATATTTTAAACAGAAACAGCTGTGAAGGTCTGATTCACAGACGAACACTATACAGAAGAAGCCTGATGATGGCAGTTGAGATTCTGCCGAAACGTTGCTACAACTTTTAATGACATGGGAAAATACTCGAACAAACCTGAATACTATATATATATATATATATATATATATATACACACACACACACACACACACACACACACACACACACATACACACACATATACATACATATATATATATATTCTTTATATGAGTTTATTGTTGCAGATAAGGGAAACGCAGATAAGGGATTAAAGTTTATACATACGGGGAAAAACCAAGATAAGCCTTATGTGCAATTTTAAAAAAAAACCCAATCCAACCACAAAATGTACCTTTTGACGGGCTTGCGAAATACAACATTCATTTTAGCAACCTTCTGGGTCTGGAAAGCAATAAAACCCCAAGTGTCTTTAGAGGCAATAAGTCACTGAATTCCTTTCAGTTTCGCAGCTGCCAGTTTGACACCCTTGTCTTACACAAACAAGGCTATATATTAAAGAGGCTATTTTTAGGGCATGGTTAGGAATTAAACACACAGGTTGACCGCCTCTTTTGGGGGTGATAGCTAGCTAGCTAGCTAGATGATAGCTAGATAGCTAGATAGCTAGATAGCTAGATGATAGCTAGATAGCTAGATAGCTAGATAGCTAGATAGCTAGATAGATAGATAGATAACTAGATAGATAGATAGATAGATAGATAGATAGATAGATAGATAGATAGATAGATAACTCCAAAGCACCAGAAGGCAGGTCAAGAAACAACGAGTGGAAACTAACCAAGGAGAGAAGCAACTAAGAACTAAGGAGAAATTTCCTGACATTGTCAACCATTAGCCAGTGGAACCACTTGCCTCCAGAAGTTGTGAATGCTCCCACACTGGAGGTTTTTAAGAAGAGATTGGATAACCATTTGTCTGTTGAACAAG
>NC_141998.1:1820000-1945000 GCF_049901715.1 Pseudonaja textilis | reverse complement strand
TGGGAAGGGTTTGCCTGAAAATTCCTAAGGCTGCGCAACAGCCGTCCCAAAAAGTTGCTAGCTTATGCTTTGCCAGGGAACGGGGCAACAAAGACAATTCACAGGTTAACCAAACTCTTTGGGGAATCTGCCTAAATCCGCTTGCCGCCTTGGCTTCCTTGTGACATTGCCTGAACGCGAGGGAATTTTATCTTTCGGAGAACAGAATCTTATCCTGCTGGCCTTGAAGAAGAGGGGGATATGGCTCAGCCCTGTAAATAAACATCATTGCAAGAAGGGACTGTTGAACTCCAAATTTAAGGAGTCACCAGAGGAAGGGAAGAGACATCAAGAGGGGAATTCTCCTTCAAAGCAACAAAAAAAACCAAAACAAAACCACCTCCTCTTATTGTTTCTCCTGCTGGGGAAAATCCCTGACGGGATGGGAACTGCCTCTTGCAGGAAACATCTGGAGATCTAGGCCTTCGAGACCAAAGGCAAAGGGAGGATTCCCAGTGATTTGTTGTTACGAGATCAAAATCAAATCATCTCAAGGATGGCAGGGCCTGTATGTTGGAAGTTAGGGAAAGAAAGAAACGAAGAGAGAAAGAGAGCAAGAGTGAGAGGGAAAGAAAGAAAGAAAGAAAGAAAGAAAGAAAGAAAGAAAGAAAGAAAGAAAGAAAGAAAGGAAGGAAGGAAGGAAGGAAGGAAGGAAGGAAGGAAGGAAGGAAGGAAGGAAGGAAGGAAGGAAGGAAGGAAGGAAGGAAGGAAAGAAAGAGGGATGAAGGGGAAAGGAAGGAAAGAGGAAGGAGGGAGGGAGGGAAGGAAGAAGAAAGGAAGAGGCAGGGAGGGAAGGAAGGAAGGAAAGAAAGAAAGAAAGGGAGCGAGGGAGAGGGAAGGAAAGAAGGAAAGAAAGAGGAAGGCAGAGAGGGGAGGGAAGGAAGATAAATAAATAAAGGAATGAAAGAGAAAGGGAACGAGGGAGAGGGAAAAAAGGAAGGAAAGAAAGAGACAGGGAAGGAGGGAAGAAAGAAAGAAAGAAAGAAAGAAAGAAAGAAAGAAAGAAAGAAAGAAAGAAAGAAAGAAAGAAAGAAATTTTGCAATCTTAGATGATCAAGTTTTGGCAGAGTTTTCTTCATCAGAGGTGCTATGTTGAGTGTACACCTTTTGGATGATGAAGGTTGCAAAATTGGCACAAGCTGTCTGGTTTTCCCCTTGGGCGCAACGATTAATAATCCAACCATCCCTCATGGCTGTGTCCTGGCATGTTAAGAACAAATTGGGTCCTGCTGGGTCTGTGTGAAAATCAAAGTGTGCTCAGAAGGACAAATGAGGAGATTGCTCACATTCTCCCATGTTGGGAATTTTTTTAAAAAATTTTTTTTATTAAACTTAAAAACAGTTTCATCTTCCGAACGACACAGGTTTCTTAAGAGGCTGGGGTGGGTATATGGTAGGAATTGATAAGCCATCCTGCCTTGGGAGAAAAAATGAATGACAAATGCCATTGAATTGGTTTCAGTCTGCTCTTAAAGATCCAGGTCAGAGCCAATTTAAAAAAAAAAAACCCAGTAACATCATGCTCTAAAGAATTAAGGATAGAAACAATTGGAAATTTAAAGTATTTTAGAGCAGATTCTCTAAATAGCAAGAAATCAGCCTGTATCATCTGTTGTGTTAATAGCGTTGTTGTTTTGTACTTGTTTCTTTGTAAAAATATGTAATTTCTATAAAGAATTGGTAATAAATCCTCGAGATACCAGGAGTCTGTTTTCCTTAAAAATGATGTTTATGGGTAGAAAGAGGTGAAGTTCAAAGATGCGTAACAGGAAATGTGGAATGAAAGAAAGAAAGAAAGAAAAAATCAAAGAACCGGTTTCTTTAGCAGCCCATTTCTAACTAGGGTAATCCAGTTAGAGGAAGTTGCTATGCAGGATGTGAAGGCAACACTTTGACAGCTAATATTGCATTGTTGAAAGGATCTGCTTGGAAAGACCTGATCTCTATTTTTCTGGGTGATCCAGAATATAAGGTGAAGAGAAAATCCACTTCCTTTTTCCTGTCCTAATCATCCTGCAGATGTCTGACAGCTTCTTCTACCTTCCCACCAACCACAGTTAAGGATCCCAAAGGTGTTATCTATGTGTACATACTCTATGTATACACTTGCACACACACACACACACACACACACACACAGAGTCCAGATGGTATAATGCTATTCTTAACAATAATCACCTGCTACTCATCAGCCACTTTGGCAGAGAGCGTGGAAGGGATTTTAACAGCAAAACAACTGAAGGAAGTCGAACACTTTATCACACTTAATACAAAAGTCAAGTGCAAAACTGGATGGACACTTATATATTAAACTAGTGAGGGGCAAATGATGTGATTTTTTGCAATTTGTGAACTGACAAGTTACTTTTAATATTTGACTTATTTTCTATATTCAGGGTCGTGACGGGTTGGACCGTTGGAAAAACTTTTATCCGTACAGCTGTATGGATTGTTGAGATAGCTTTTAACATTCCTAAACTGGAAAAGAGAATTTACAGAAGGATCTCATGAGAAGAAAATTGTTTCTTAGTGTCCACTGGCATCCGGTTATCTAATTTCAAACCAAGGTTGTGGTTGATTTACTGGTCGGGGAGGGATTGCTCTTATGTTGGCCAACCAAGTTTCCCCTTTCGTTTTTCTTTGCTGGGTTAACTATAAAAAAGGAATATCTCATAGAATAAAATTACAGAGTTGGAAGGGACCTTGAGGTCTTCTAGTCCAACCTCCAACCAGAACCTACGGCCAGATTTAGCTATCACTAAGCAGAGCAAAACCTTGGCTGATCCTAAAAAGTTAAGCAGTTGAGCCTCAGTGAAGGAACAGGAGGTGTTCACAAATAAGGCTGTACTTCCGGAGGTGGTAACTAAATTTTCGGAAAGAGTTTTCTAGAAAGTCAGGTGGCCTGCCAACTATTTAAGCAACCATGCCATTTAAAAAAAAAAAAAAGATATGAGGTTTTAAAACATAGTGGCCCAAAATAAGAAAGCACCTGTGAAATTGGAAAGGGAAAAAAACAACAACCCAGCAATATCAAAAAAAAACTTGAATAATCAAGTTGTACTTGCTGGATTACCTTCGTGCCCTCCTGGTAACAGTTCCACTTTAGTTCAGATCTTTCAGAAGTTGTGAGAGCTTCATCCCTGGAGGCTTTCGAGAAGAGCCTGGATTGCCATCTGTCAGAAATGGTGTAGTAGGGTCTCCTGCTTGGGTGGGGGGGGTTGGACTAGATGACCTACCAGGTCCCTCCCAACTCTTGTTAATCTGTTACAACTTGTTTTTGACTTTTCAACCGACTAATCTGTAGCCAGCATGGCTTAAACACACACACACACACACACACTGATTTGAAGTCCAGTGCAAAACCACGGAGCCCCACGGTAGGAAAAAAGGCAGCCTTTTTCTTGATTTTCGGCCTTTTGCTTTCAAACCCCCTTTCTGGGTAACCCACCACAAAGCAGATGTCATAATCATTAGGATCTGGAAGCCAGAGAAATCTGCCAAGCCCGCCTCCCAGCACTTTAAGCAACGTGAATCATCCGAGGACTTAAAGAGAAACGTTTTGACGAGAAGTACCAAGTTCCACAGAAGAAGATGGTGAGTTAGTCATTTAAAAGAGGAGGGGAAAGAGAGAGAGAGAGAGAGAGAGAGAGGCTGGTGGAAAATTTTCCTTTGCAGAACCGAAAGGAATCAATCACTTGACAGGAGATCAAACCACGGAGCCCCACGGTAGGAAAAAAGGCAGCCTTTTTCTTGATTTTCGGCCTTTTGCTTTCAAACCCCCTTTCTGGGTAACCCACCACAAAGCAGATGTCATAATCATTAGGATCTGGAAGCCAGAGAAATCTGCCAAGCCCGCCTCCCAGCACTTTAAGCAACGTTCCGAGGACTTAAAGAGAAACGTTTTGACGAGAAGTACCAAGTTCCACAGAAGAAGATGGTGAGTTAGTCATTTAAAAGAGGAGGGGAAAGAGAGAGAGAGGGAGAGAGAGAGAGAGGTCAGGGAGGCAGGCTGGTGGAAAATTTTCCTTTGCAGAACCGAAAGGGGAATCAATCACTTGACAGGAGATCACGAGTTCACACAATTCCCTCAGTGTAGTCGGGTGCCAAAAGGAATGGAAAATTTCCTTTTTTCCCAACCTCGCTGGTCACACGGCTACTTTTTCCTCTCCTTTCCCGTCCGCCCCGCCGGAGGCGCCTTTGCAAACAAGCCAAGGCTGATGTTGCAAACCACATTCTGATTTAATTTTATTCTCATCCACCCACCTACCCACCCGCCCCCGGCAAGGCGGAGAAATAAAATAACACAAAACAGCCCTGACTTGTGCGGAGGGAGGAATGTTTGCTCCCTGGGAATCGTTGGAAGTCGATATCGTAAATGAAAGTTGGGGTGGAGCGCAGGAGCGTCCCCCACCTCTGAAGAAAGGGCAGGGGGAGCTTCAACGGTGTCGACTCGTGAAATAAATTCCATACGGTGGATTTTCTTTATCCTTCCCCGGGCGGGGCAGAGGAAACAGGTTTATCCTTATTTACACATAAGCCAAGCTTATCTTTGCATCGGTGTTCATTTCTCAAAGGGTTTTTCAGCGCAGAAATGTCCTAGTCTAGGGGTGTCAAACTGTCAGTGCTTAGATCTGGCCCACGGGGCCACCTTGGAAACAGCAAAGGGCCGGGACATCGTGCCTCTGCGTGTGCCCCCCCCAAACTCCACTTTCATCGTCAGGGGGCTAGCAAAACAAACTAAAAACAAAGCAAAAGTAGAAAATTTTTCCCCTTTTCCATTTGAGCTTGCAAGAAGGGACAGGAAAGGAGAAAGGGAAAGAGGAAAGACAAAGAAAAAGAAGGGAAGATGGGAAAGAAGAAAGAAAGGAAAATGAAGAGGGAAGGAAAAAGAAGGAAGGAAGGAAGGAAGGATAAAGAGGAAGAAGAAAGGGGAAAAAGAAGGAAGGAAGAAAGGAAGGAAGGAAGAAAGGATAAAGAGGAGGAAGGAAGGAAGGAAGGAAGGAAGGAAGGAAGGAAGGAAGGAAGGAAAACAAGGAAGGAAGGAAGGAAGGAAGGAAGGAAGGAAGGAAGGAAGGAAGGAAGGAAGGGAGAAAGAGGAAGAAAGGGGGAAAACAAGGAAGGAAGGAAGAAAGGAAAGAAGGAGAAAAAGGAAGAAAGGGGGAAAACAAGGAAGGAAGGAAGGAAGGAAGGAAGGAAGGAAGGAAGGAAGGGGGAAAGAGCAAGGAAGGAAAGAAGGGGAAAGAGGAAGGAAGGGGGAAAGCGGGGAAGAGGAAGGAAGAAAAAGGGGGAAAGCAAGGAAGGAAAGAAGGGGAAAGAGCAAGGAAGGAAGGAAGAAGGAGAAAGGGGAAAGAGGAAGGAAAGGAGGAAGGGAGAAAGAAAGATTATGAGGGAGGATCTGAGGGAAGTCTCCCTTGGGACTTGGCCACCACAGGTGCCCCCGGACACCAGTGACGTAGAGCAGGCCATGCCCACCCTGGCTAAACCTACCCCGGCCTCCCCAAAGTGAAACACAACCCTGACGAAGTTGAGCTCTTTACCCCCCTGTCCTGGTCGCAGGGGACTTTCTCCGTAAAATTGCAAACCAGGAAGCCTTCAGGGTCCATGACGACAGCCTGACCAACTGGAACAGAAACGAGGAGAGGGTATTTTTCCAACCTAGCAGTTAGGTAACCGCAGATTGTGCCCAGGAATGCGATGAGATAATGGGATTGCGCAACGGGAATTCCACAGAACGGTTGAGAAACTGAAAGCAAGCTCAGCTTCTGAGTTACGTCACCTCGCCTGGCGCAACTTCCCGATTCCTTGATGAAATCACGGCAGCCCTCTCTGTAGAGGGAAGGTTTAGTCTGGATAGACTGCAAATTAATGAAAGCGTTGGGGCCCTCGCTGGTCGCCTTGTCCCCGGCATGCAGGCAAGCTCTTCTTCTCGGTTACACCCGCCACCCACACGAAACCGCAGCGGCAAAATTGCAATTATAACCCAAAACGAGAGACAGAGATATATATTCGAGTTCGCGGGCTGCTCTACCGAGGGGTTCAAAGCAAGTTAAAAGCCGCGGGCTGAGCACAACTACGGTCAGGTTTGGGTTTATTCCTTTAAAAAATAAAAAGAGATATGTACAAATATATAAAACGACTTTTTAAGACAATGATAAAATGACAGGAAAGAACTGCAGGAAGGAAAGACGGGAAGGTTTTCCTGGCGTGGGGAAAACTGGAAAATAAAACCCCTTTAAAAAAAAAAAAAAAAAGCAGGATGGGATAACAAGAGCCGCAATTGTGACGAGAACACACAGTTAAAAAGGCTCCTTCTGCACTCAGGGGCCAAGTTCAGGAGGAGTTAGAAACACCCAGGACTCCTTTTAAAAGACAAGCAGGTTTGACCAACCGAAATCCTAATGCCATTTGCACCCTGTTGTGTCCCGGGAAAAAGCGACGGAGTCAGGGCCTCCGCTTGACGCGCTGGAGTAAAAGTCTCAAAAGGGCAGATCAAATTCCCTCTTTGGAGGCGGGAGCGTGTCGAGCGGCACCGGTTAATCTTCTTGTAGCACTAAGACTTCAGACAAGTCTTCTACCCCTTGTAGTTTCAGGTTCTGGGGACAAGCGGGGAGAGGGGGGAGAGAGGAGGAGGAGGAGGAGGAGGAGAATCAAACGTCAAACTTTAAAGCTGCCCCCCACTCAAAAGCAATTTTTCTTCTTCTTCTCCACGTTGGCGAAGGCACGAAAGCAGGAGTGGGATTCTCGCGGTTTGCACCGGTTCGATAGAACTGGTTGCTCCGAAGAGCAACCGACACCGAATCACTTCGCTGCGACGATTTTCTGGACTCCCGTTTGGCCCACCCGCCTGCCCGGGCTTTAGGCTGCGTCCTCCTCAGCTGCTTTGCGAGGCACGGCTGAATGCCGCTTGTCACCTGGGGAAGGTGAACGCTTAGCCCGGAGCTGGTCGTGTGTAAATAGTGTGCACCTGCACGCTCAACGAACCGGTTGTTATGCCGGTAGGATTCCCACCCCAGCACGGAAGAAAAGGTTTCCCCGACTGGTTAAGAGAATTTTGGCTGAAAAGATGCAGTTCATCCCAGGTGACCATCCCACTACAGATAGTTCTCGACTTACAACGGTTCATTGAGTGACCGTTTGAAGTTGCGACGGTGCTGGGGAAAAAAGGGGAGGGATTCGTAACCGTTTTTCACTTATGTCCATTGTTGCCTCCTCGGGGGCAACATTCAGACGCTTCGCAACTGGCTCATATTTATGACAGTTGCTCTGTTCCTCTGTGTGTATTTGTGTGCGTGCGTGTGTGTGTGAGTGTGTGTGTGTGATGTGATTCCCCTTTGGACATCTTGCAACAAGCCAAATCAACGGGGGAGCCAGATTCCCTCCACAACCGTGTTGCTGTTTTAACCATCGGCAGCGATTCATGGAACAACGGCGGCAAGGAAAGGGCCCCAAACTCTCTGGACAGGTGTTTCCCTTAGCAACATAAATGTTTGGGACTCCACTGCAGCTGTAAGTCGAGGACCGCCTGTATTTTTTTTTTGCATGATGCACCGTACTCACCTTTTCGTTAGCCAGGTGCAAGAGGCAGGCAAAGGCCAACGGCACCGACAGGTTTTTCGCCATCACGGAAGGCAGGCTGCAAGACAGGAGAAGACGTGATTCGCTTTTGCGACCTGCTGACAAGCAAAGTCAACCGGGGGAAGGGGGGGAGATTCACTTAACAACCATATTTGCTAACGGAACAACTGCAGCCGTTCACTTTAACGACTGCCTCCCTGAAGCAGCGGGCATGTGGCGCTCGATTGTGGTTGCGTGTCAAGGACTGCGTGTGTTGTGCTCTCTTGTTATCAGCTGCCTTGAGGTAGGGCATAAATCAAAGAAGCCAGTTGATAAAGAGCCCTTCTCTCATGGTCAGAGAAACCGGTCGTTTTTAGTTTACTTTATCGTCATTGCCCCACAATAAAAAAAACCCCCCGACCAAAAAAAAAAAAAAAAAAAAAAAACACACCCCCCCCCCCAAATAAAATAAAAAAACAAAATCCTAATTAATATTAAAATTCAAAAAAAAAAAAAAAAAAAAAAATCCCCCAAAAAAAATTATTTATTACTTATTTTTTCTTTTTTTTATTATAAAAAAATAAATAAAAAAAAAAAAAAAAAAAAAAAAAAAATAAAAAAAAAAAAAAGAAAAAAAAAAATTTAAAAAAAAAAAAAAAAAAAAAAAAAAAAATAAAAAAAAAAAAAAAAAAAAAAAAAAAAACATCAAAAAAAAAAAAAAAAAACACCAACCCAACCATTTAAAAAACCCCCCCCCCCCCCCCCCCCCCCCCCCCCCCCCCCCCCCCCCCCCCCCCCCCTCCCCCCCCCCCCCAACAAAAAAAAAAAAAAAAAAAAAGCCAAAACCCAAAAAAAAAAAAAAACCAAAAAAACCCAACCATACGCACCTCCCCAGAATGAGTTTACTAAATCAAGGAATAAGAGGGGGGAGGGGAGAACCTCTGCATGCACCACTGGCTTGGAGAATAACACATCGGAGTGGGCAGAAGTGGATGCTTGTGGTTCGGGGGCCACCTCCTCAGGGCTGAGGAGCTAAGCGGTGACCAAGGCCTTGCGTAACGAAAGCTTAAAAAATCCCGCAACCGGAGGCTGATCAACTCCGAGGTCCTCCTCCTCAGACATATTGGGATCAAGCAGCGGTTTCCTCTAGAGATGAGTGTATCATCATCATCATCATCAGGCTTCCTGGTCTCTGACAAAGAGTTCCGATACCCTGGGAAAGGGCCTATGACAACTCGCCACGGCCAACTCTCCGCAGGAGAAGAGTTACACTAGCATCAAAGAAATGGTGGAAAAGAATCTCACTGGAGAAAAGAAAAGAGGCGAAAGGAGAGGCAGAAGGAAACGTGAACTGGCAAAAAATTAAAATAATTTCTCGTTTATCTGAAATAATTAAAATAGGATTGTAAAATTGTCCCTGGCGAGTTGTCCCGTTCCGCCCTGGAAATACCTGTGAAGTAGGTCCCTGGTGATGCTACTGAAGACCTTTGGGCTAGAGATGGATGAAGAGTTGACCTTCTTCTCTGGGCCTTCACTCTGTAGAGGGAACATTAAAAAGAACAGAAAAGCAGTGTCAGCATTCCAACTAACCGACTCCAAGCCAGTAAACCCCGAGACAAACATTTCCTCAAAGTTCCAAATTATTAGAGTTGTCATTTTGGAACACCTGGGAAAAGCCGAATCTGAGAGTTCCGGTTTTCCCCTTCCCAAAAGAGAAATCCAAGATCCACTCCCTGCACCCATCAGTCCATCCTATGGCCCAATCAAATCTTCGTCCCAACTGGAGACATTCCCCCACCGTTACTCCCCTCCAGGTGCAGGGCAACATGTCCTTGACTCTCTGAGGAAAGAGTGTTGTCGAGTCTAATCTTCTACCTCTCTACGAAATCCCCCCTCCCAAATTCCCAGGCACTGAATGTGGCAGCCTCGAAGCTCCCAAGTAAAAAACGGCTTTCAAGGCTGGCAAGCAGTCAGACCATAAACTTTCTAGGCAGAACTTGCGGTGTTCTGACCGTGCCAATGGCTAGTCTAGTGAGAGAAGGACCAGCGGAGACAGGATAGCAGTCTTCCAATATTTGAGGGGCTGCCCCAGAGAGGAGGAAGGGGTCAAGCTATTTTCCAATTGACCTTCTGACAAGCAAAGTCAATGGGGATTCACTTAACAACAGATTCTTCTTAAAAAGATCCAGTCATGGAGCACAACAACGTCTGGTGGTAAGCTGTTCCACTGGCTAATTGTCCTAGGAAGTTTCCCCTTAATTCCAGGTTGCTTCTCTCCTAGATTAGTTTCCAACCATTGTTTCTTGTCTTGTCTTCTGATGCTTTGGAGAATAAATTGACCCCCTACATCTTCTTTGTGGCAGCCCCTCAAATACTGGAATACTGCTATCATGTCACCCCTCGTTATTCTTTTCTTTAGACTAGCCAAACCCAAACCCTACAGCCATTCTTCATATAGTTTAGACTCCTGGCCTCTGATCGTCTTAGTTGCTCTTCTCTGAACTTGTTCCAAAGTCTCAACATCCTTTTTCGTAGTACAGTGACCCAAATGGGTTGTGGTATTCCAGGTGTGCAGTATTCCAGGTGTGATAATCGCCAATCTTTTCATGCTCTCTACTGAGGTGTGGAAGAACCACGTTGTTCTCAGGATGCTCTTTTCCAAGAAAATAAAATTTTGCGGCTCTTCTTTTTTGCAAAGTGGTGATTAAAAGTGTGCGGTTACCGCCTTAAGAAGCAGAGTTCAGAGAAAGTCAACTATGATACCAAAGAAACAGAGTTCAGAGAAAGTCAACTATGATACCAAAGGAGAAAACAAGACCAACAATAAAACCAGGTTTCCTTAAGCGCACCTCTTCCTCCGTCTGATTCTTTGAGACCTCTGTCAAAAGGTGCCACATGCTCTGCTTAAGCCTCTTCATGTCCATTTTTTTGGCAGTTTTTGCATATTGAATGTCTATTTTGTTCACCTGGAATCCAAAATTAGGCAGAGTTAGAACAGTCATAATAATCCCAAGAGGCACCTGCAACCCTGCCTTCCAAGGTATTGCTATTCCATACAGCCTCCTGAAGGCCCTTACTGAAAATAAACTAAATAAAATAAGTCTGCTTTCTAGAAGAATGTAAGCACACAGAATGAGAAAACTAATCTAGAACTAAGTTTTGAGCTAGTTTCTTGTCACAAAAAGCAAGCGTCTCTCAGCCTGGTTGAGGAGGAATCGCAATAGCCCTTAGATTTATATCCCGCTTTGCAGTGCTTTTACAGCCCTCTCTAAGTGGTTTAGAGAATCAGCCTCTTGCCCTCCCCAATAATTTGGGTCCTCATTTTATTGACCTCAAAAAGGATGGAAAGTCGAGTCAACTTTGAGCGAGTCATGATCAAACTCCTGGCAGTGGGCAGAGTTAGCCTGCAATACTGCATTCTAACCACTGCGGCACCAGGAAGGAGAAAATGAATAAGGGAGGGAGGGAGGGAGGGAGGGAGGGAAGGAAGGAAGGAAGGAAGGAAGGAAGGAAGGAAGGAAGGAAGGAAGGAAGGAAGGAAGGAAGGAATAGCAATAGCACTTAGACTTATATACTGCTTCACAATGCTTTACAGCCCTCTCTAAGCAGTTTACAAAGTCAGCTCCCAACAATCTGGGTCCTCATTTTACGGACCTTGGAAGGATGGAAGGCCAAGTCAACCTTGAGTCCCATCAGGACCAAATTCCTTGCAGTGACCAGAGTTTGCCTGCGATACTGCATCCTAACCAATTTGCAGTTTACCCTCACCTGCACGATGGGTAAGTCACAGGTAGATCTTCCGTCCATCGTCAAGGTCACATTGTATATCGTCTTTTCCCAACCCGGCACTTTCAGATACTAATTGGGGTTTTGGGGTGACCCCGTTTTGGGACTATGCACTCCAAACTTAATACTTGCCTTTTGAGGCTCCGCTACCATGTTGGCTTCACCGTAGGTGGAGATGTTGAATCCTTTGACCTTTCCATCAAGTTCTCCATCTGGGTCATCTCCACCCAAAGGATTCGCGGTCATTTCAAACATCCCTCCCTGACCTATAAAGTTTATAGGCTCGTTGTCATCATCGCTGTCGCCGTCCTAAACAGAAAGAAAGATGGGGGGGAATGAACAGGAGTCAAGTCAAGTCTTCAGAGTTCCCCAGTGTCTTTCTCAGCCAAAGAGATCTAAAATAATAATACAGGTATAGAATAGAATAACAGAGTTGGAAGGGACGCCTTGGAGGTCTTCTAGTCCAACCCCCTGCCTAGGCAGGAAACCCTACACCACTTCAGACAAATGGTTATCCAATCTCTTCTTAAAAACCTCCAGTGATGGAGCACCCACAACTTCTGAAGGCAAAGCTATTTCACTGATTAATTGTTCTAATTATCAGCAAATTTCTCCTTAATTCCAGGTAGCTTCCCTCCTTTATTAGTTTCCATCCGTTGCTTCTTGTCCTGCCTTCAGGGGCAAGATCTGTTAGATATTATTTATTTATTTATTTTGGAAGAGTTCTGACTTTTAAAAGCCTTCAGCGGGATTTTTCAAGAAGCTTGTAATTATAAGCGCTACCCCAAAAATAAGCCCCAGTTAAGATCATCAGCCAGACGCATTAAGCACCGTATTTCCCTGAAAATCAGCCCTAACTGGAAAAATAAGCCCCAAGGTGTCTTTTCGAGGAAAAATTAATATAAGACCTGGTCTTATTTGGGGGCAAAGACAGATCTCGGCGTTACAATTCTCCGTTGTTTCATTAGCTATCCTAACCCACATCTTGCGGCTATCAGCAACCCATTTTTATAGCTTCCAGATTAAAAAAAGGATGGCGGTCCAAACACAGAGCAGGCTTCTGGTTGTTAGAACTCACCTGCGCTGCGGGACAGAAATTGGAGGTATCGTTGGGATTGTTGTAATCATATTCTCCGATTTCATCATCGTCCTCGTGATTGGGTGAACGGCCCTGAAGTAGCATCTTCGAGAGCTGGAGAAATAAAATAACTTGAAAGAATCACGAGAAGCTGCTACTAATGGAAAGCACTGAAGCGCTAAGGCATGCTGGCTCATGCTGAGAAAACTTTCTCAGCCAAGCTTCTGGCCAGAGTAGCAGGCTGCCAGCATCACTGCCGCGCACTGAACAAGCAAACCTTACCCTGATCTGAGGTTTGAGGAACAGCTGGGTGAGGTTGTCTGGATCGTAATGGAAGTCTGTCGGGAGGGTGTTGCTTTTCTTGTTTTGGTTTTGGAGAGTGGACTTGGACAGAACTGTGGATGCCTGTTTTTAGAAAACCAGAAATGTCAGAAACATCCTCCGGTAGGAATGCTGGGCAGGTTTTATCTTAAATCACACTTTGCACTGATTTAGATTTGGTAGCGGTGAAGGAGTCCCTGCAGTGGCACAGTGCTCATCTCTTTCAGGACCAATGAGCCAGCGCTGTCCGAAGACATTTCCACGGTCCTGTGGCCAGCATGATGTCACAGAGCACTGTTACCTTCCCACCAAAGTGGGATCAGTGTAGCACACAAGCCAACAAGAAGCCCTTCAAAACATCCTAAGCAAACCGAAGACCCAACAACCCCCACAAGAAAGAAACAGGGGTCACCTGCAACACGTAATGCAAAAACTACAACAACCAGGCAGAAGACTGACAGAAAGCATCCCCAAACACCAACTGGCAGTCAGAAGGCATGATGACAATTTCTTTCTTTCTTTCTTTCTTTCTTTCTTTCTTTCTTTCTTTCTTTCTTTCTTTCTTTCTTTCTTTCTTTTCTTTCTCTCTCTCTCTCCCTCTCTCTCCCCTTCCTTCCTTCCACAGCATACAATGTAAGAATTACAACAAGGCAGAAGACAGAAAGCATCCCCAAACACCAACAGGCAGTCAGAAGGCATGATGAAAATTTCCTTCCTTCCTTCCTTCCTTCCTTCCTTCCTTCCTTCCTTCCTTCCTTCCTTCTTTCTTTCTTTCTTTCTTTCTTTCTTTCTTTCTTTCTTTCTTTCTTTCTTTCTTTCTTTCTTTCTTTCTTTCTTTCTTTCCTTCCTTCCTTCCTTCCTTCCTTCCAGAACATACAATGTAAGAATTACAACCATCCCCAAACACCAACTGGCAGTCAGAAGGCATGATAAAAAAATTTCTTTCCTTCCTTCCTTCCTTCCTGAACATACAATGTAAGAATTACAAGGCAGAAGACTGACAGAAAGCATCCACAAACACCAACTCACAGTCAGAAGGCATGATGAAAATTTATTTATTATTTCCTTCCTTCCTTCCTTCCTTCCTCCCTCCCTCCCTCCCTCTTTCTCCCTCCCTCCCCCCTCTCTCTTTCTTTCTTTCTTTCACTGGGAATCAAAGCCATAACTCCAGCTGAGGACATGCTGCATAGCTCGGAGCACTGACAGCAACACTGAGAAATGCCCCCCCACCCCCCGAGCTGCCAATTTAATAGGCAAGCCGTGACCCTGAGCAGGGTTGCCAGGAACTGAGAGGGGTGCGCCGGCATCCCCCCTTCCTAGCAATTGATGTCCCACTCTAGGAAATCAGGACACCGACCATCTGCAAGCAGGTAGCTAGAATGCAGCCCAGGGGAAACGTTCCCTTCCTTGCAGCCAACCATCTCAACACGGATGGCGGCGGGGGGGGAGACAACAAACAGAGGATGTGGTAGGGGTCTGTCCAGAGGGGGGCAGTATACCCTTAAAAGTATTGATCTCTGGCAATTCAGGTAGCGAAGACCCTGGAGGCATTTGTGTTGCTTGCAAATTAGTAACAGCACTTATAGGCTTATATAGGGCTTTTACAGCCCACTCTAAGCGGTTTACAGAGTCGGCCTCTTGCCCACCCCCCAACAATCTGGGTTCTCGTTTTTCCCACTTCAGAAGGACGGAAGGCTGAGTCCACCTTTGAGCCTGGTGGGATTTGAACTGCCAAATTGCAGGCCGTCAGCAGAAATGGCCTGCAGGACTGCGCTCTAACCATTGTACCACCCCTGGGGCCCTACACCATCCTGGACAAATGGCTGTCCAGCCTCTTCTTGACACCTTTCAGGGATGGATACCCCACAACTTCTGAAGGCAAGATTAATGTCATTTTTGATTTCATCTGATGAATCATTTACACTGCCAGAAAATTTTCTCTCTCGTTCTGAGTTGGATCCCTCTTTAATGATTTTTTTCACCCATTACTTCTTGTCCTGCCTGGGGGGACGGGGGTGGGGGGGTGGGGGAAGGAGGAGGGAAAAATCACCTACCCGAGTTTTGCGGAAGTAAAATTCAAAGTCAATCTCCTCCTCAAAATTGACCTCAAAGACTTTCTTCATGGTTTTCCTTTTGCCGGCTCTCTCGGAGTTGGCGTCACCTGTGCGGATGACAGAAGTCAGGAAATCTTCTGTTTTGTCAGCGTTGCTACTTGTAAAGGCGTGAATGGCATTGTTTTGTACAAGTGAACTCCAAGGCAGACACAAAACGGCACACTTTTCCAAATAGTTAAAACGTGACCTGCAGCTCCGCTCTGACCTACCAATCCTGGTTTTGATGTGAGAAAATAAACAATTACGGTGGAGGTATTACAATAAATATTGGAAATGCGATCGCTTACACGTTTATCTGTGTGCGATTAAGCAACAAATGAGAAATGCCGTAATGCCATTTCTATCACAGAGTAAGAGATCAACATATATGGAAAGGAAAAGAGGAAAGGAAAGGAAAAAAGAAAGATTAGGGGTGACATGACAGCAGTATTCCAGTGTTTGAGGGGCTGCCCCAAAGAAGAGGGGGTCAAATTATTCCCCAAAGCACCAGACAGGGCAGGACAAGAAACGACGGATGGAAACTCATCAAGGAGAGAAGCAACCTGGAATTAAGGAGAAACTTCCTAACAGCGAGGACGATTAACCAGTGGAACAACTTGCCACCAGAGGTTGTTGGTGCTTCATCATTGGCAGTTTTTAAGAAGACCCTGGACAGTCACTTGTCACTTGAGATTGTATAGCTTCTCCTGCTGGACTAAGAAGATCTCCAAAGTCCCTTCCAGCTCTATTCTATTCTAAAAAATTCTAAATATACGGTGCTGTGTATTACAGATATCCTTTTGTAAACTTCAGGCAGAGAGCCTTGTTCTGAAAAGGGGAACGTGCGTATGGAAACCCACGCGCACACCTACGTGACGCCGAGGAAGCAGGAGAAGGAGAAAACAGGAAAAGAAGTCAGAAGGCTCACACCCAGAGGAAGGGAAACACTAACAGATAAAAGATTGTGACTCCGCGTAAGTGGATGAGGTGCCACCCAGTAACTTTTTGGCTGCTGAGCTCTTGGCAATCCCTGCCCAACCGCCGCCCGCCGTACCTTTATGGCGTGGCTTAAAGCGCCAGTGTTCCGGGCCTGCCCACATGGACATGATCCGGGGGCTGAAGTAAGAATACTCGCTGGGGTTCATGGACAGCTGTAGGCACATGGACCCGATATCCCCGTCTCTCACGGAAACCTGGATTTCTCTGTAAGAAAGAGATTTGACAGTCTAGTTTTAGAAGAGGGGCCGCTGCTTCTTCAAGGTTTGCCATGCAGGGAAGTCCCACTGGACTCTGTTGTGGTTCGCCGGCAGCCGGTGCAGACGGCAGCGGAATCGGGCGGTGGGGAAGAACGAGGGCCAGTCTGGGAACCTGGAGAGGACTCGGACGAGGGTCCTGGGTCCGATGCAGAGATGGGGCCAGGGACATCGGGGAGTGGGGTGCTGCCTCCGGAGCTCCAGAGTCTGGAGCAGCGAGGAAGAGGACCCAGGGGAGCCTGTTCCCAATGCGCGTGTGTGCAGAGCTGCCAGAAGCAGAAGTGGGCGACTCGGGAGTAAGGCTGGGAGGTGACTGCCCCTCCCATAAGATATAAAGGACAGACAAAGGTGATGAAACCTTTGCAGGAAGCAAAGTCGTTCAATCGGTTCAGATTAATCCTCGAAGCTCTTTGTCTTTACTTCAGCTGGTTTCTTTTCTAGTTCATTTAATTTCTGTTATTGGCAGCACTTCACAGGGAAGAAAGGTGGGTGCTTATCTCGAGGGACTGTTTGAGATTCATTACCGGCTGGGAATGAAAATAATTCCCAGCGTTGCGATAAAACAAGGCTTGTTTTTAAAATAAGTGCGTGCGTAATTACAGTCTCGGAAGCCTTAGTCAGAACAGACTCACAACGGTTCGCTTAGCGGCCGTTCAAAGTTACAACGGCACCGAAAAAGGTGACTTTATGACTGCCTTTCATACTTACGAGCATTCCAGCATCCCCACGGGCACGTGATCAAAACTCAGATGCTTGGCAACTGGCATGTATTTAAGCAGTTGCAATGTCCTCTTTGGTGACCTTCTGACAAGCAAAGTCAGTGGGGAGGCCAGAGTCACTTGCAACAGCCACGTTATTAACTTAACAACTGTGGCGACTCACTAAACAAGCCAAGGCAAGAAGGGTCTTAAAAATGGGGCAAAACTCACTTTACAACCGTCTTGCTCAGCCACAGAAATTTTGGGCTGGATGGGATCTATTTTATCAAACGGTTGGAAAACAAAAGAGATAAGTAAAAATGGAGTAGATGAACACATAGAGAAATAAGTTAAGATTGTTATACAGATAAAATATGCAAGTGACAATGGTTTATAAAGAAAATGCGATTACTGATATTTCGGCCAGGAAAGTATGTTAATTATAATTGCTAGCACAAGATATATGTACCCAGTCGACACACCGTTTAAATGAAAGATGGATTTGTTGTAAACACAAAATAAAAAACTTAATTAAAAAAAAAGAAAGAAATTTTGGGCTGTTACCGTCATAAGTCAAAGACCACCCGCATAACACACGCGTTTTTAGGAACGTCGTTCCTGATCCTTCTTCAGAGAAGACAATAATGAAATTCTCATTAAAACTTCTCAAGAGCACCACCCCGTCCCCAAATATTCCAAGAAAGACATGGACCTCGAGCACTCCGGTGCTATTTGGCAGGCCTCCAGCTTTTCGGAGAACTCGCCGAGATCTCTCGCCATCGTCTTGTCTAGAGCATCGGCGTCAAAATCGTCTTCCATTCTGTCCTCGAGAGGATCGCTCTCCAGCTCTGCGTTGATATCAAACACCTGGTCGCTCTTCTTGAATTTATCCAGTAGAGCGGAGACTGACTGAACACAAAACAACATTTTCAGGCGAAGTCTTCCCGCCTCCCAAAAGGACAGTTAAGATGACAATTAAAAGCTAACTGTACAACGCTAGGCTCTAAACAGTTCTGGAATAAGAATAGAATGAATGAATGATCTGGAAGGGACCTTGAAGGTCTTCTAGTCTAGCCCCCTGCTCAAGCAGGAGAACCTATATATGCTATTTCAGATAAGTGACTGTCTAGATCTTCTTAAAAACACCTAGTGATGGAGCATCCACGATTTCTGAAGGCAAGCTGTTAATTGTCCATAGTTTAGAAAGTTTCTCCTTAATTCCAGGTTGCTTCTCTCTTTAATTAGTTTCCCATCCATTGTTTCTTGTCCTGCCCTGTCTGATGCTTTGGGGAATAGCTTGACTCCCTCTTCTTTGGGGCAGCCCCTCAAACACTGGAATACTGCTAGCACGTCTCCCCTAATTCTTTTCTTTAGACTAGCCAAACCTAAATCCTGCAGCCGTTCTTCATATATGGAGTTTAGCCTCCAGGCCCTTAACCGTCTTAGTTGCTCTTCTCTGAACTTTTTCCAAGTCTCAACTTCTAGATAAGTAATGATAAAGCCGAAAAAAGCCCAATGAACTTATGTTGGTCAAAAAAAAATTCGCTGCCAAGGTTCAACCTGTCTTAAGTTAAACATTTCATAATAGAACTTGAGAAAACCTCTCAAAAGATTCGGTGAGAAAACCTGGTAGCCCATGAGATGGTGGCATCTCCTTGTAAATGTAAATTAAAGGAATGCTGAACTCCAGTATAAGATCGTTATGACAACTTCTTTGGACACAACGCAGCAACCAAATTTGTGTACCTCGTTATGGGTTTCGCTGTCCCACTGAGTAAACAGAAAGCCAGACAAGGAAGGGCAAATGGTGGAGTTTTCAACGCAACGTAGAAGGATGGCTAGATAGGATGGCAAAAAAAAACCACAGGGTAATTCAGCAAGAAATCCAAGGTTCAAAGCTATTCAAATCTCTTATGCTAGCAAGCTCTTCAACCTCCCTCCAATTCACTTGGCTTGTCAGAAGTTTGCCAAAAGGGGATTCCATGACCCCAGGACGCTGCAGGCATCATAAAAAAAATATAATATGCAGTTGGCCCGGCTTGTTTGTAGGGCATGTGGACTCACCCTATGAAGGCATAGCCGGGCCTGTCCAAATACAGAGGAACTTGGCAGAGCTGCCTCAAATTATAGCAGACAGGAATAAAGAAGAACTAGCCGGGCCAACTACAAGGTCACAAGCAAAACAGCCAATTACAATAACTGGCATGTTAACATCACCTCCTAAAGATAAGCACAATTTTTATCTTTAGGAGGTGATGTTAACATGCCAGTTTATCTTCCAGGCCGGGCACAGGAGAAAGCAACAACAAGAGATAAGCCTCCTTTGACCAACATGGAGGTAAAAACAGCAGAACTAATTATGGATGGGAGGCAGTTGAGAGGGCCTATAATGCGTTCAGGGGCTAAATTGGTTAATGATATATAAAGGCAACATTTGTGTAATGGTAGCTAAAAACTCTGATGATGTCAGCAGAGGCTGCTGAAAGCTCAGTAAGTACATTAAATGTAATTTTAAGTTCCGGAGATCGCAGGATGTCTATTTCTTCTTTTACAAGTATACCTGGAACTTGTATTTTTAGAATAGCTTGTAATATATATATATTGTAATGCCAGAACGGTTGCACCGTGTTGAATTCTTTATACATACAACACGGTGCAACTGTTCTGGAAATACAATTGTTTTATATATATATGGATCTTTGGTTATTCGGGTTTTCTCCCACGTAAGATTGGCAGTATCTAGGCAACGTTTCGATGAAGTCTCATTCATCATCTTCAGGCTTCTGTCTTCGGCTCTGTGCTTCTCAGAGTGACAATGCAAGTGACAATGCTTCTCACTCTGAGAAGCACAGAGCCGAAGACACAAGCCTGAAGATGATGAATGAGACTTCATCAAAACGTTGCCTAGATACTGCCAATCTTACGTGGAAGAAAACCCGAATAACCAAAGATCCACATACAAATACCCGCGAGAACCTCAGAAAACATATACACACACACACACACACACACACATATACATACACACACACACACACAAATTTTACTTTTCCATTTACAATCCTGTTGTTTGATGCATTGTTTACTAATTATTCTAATCATCATCACTACTTATGTTCTGCCCTTGCCTTCTTCAGCCACTGATAGAATTTATTCCACGTTTCATAGTACTCAGATTCCCCCTTGTTGTTGTTTTTTTAAAATTCCAGGTTAACCTGTCTGATTCTGCACAGGCCATAATTTTCCTTATTAATAATCTCTGTTTCTGGCGGTGTGTTTTCCTTCTTCCAGTATTGCACATATATTATTCTAGCCACCATCAACACATGTACTATTAGGTACATTAAATCCTTCCTATATCCTTCTGGAATTATTCCTAGGAGAAAAAATTCCGGCTTAAATGGAATACTCTCTCCCACCGTTCGTTCCACGGAGGTCTGGATCAATCTCCTCTTTTTCAATGCCATTATAACTTCGAATGTTCACTAAACGGAACATTAATCCCAATTTGGAATGGCAGAAAGGGGAGGAAAAAGAAGGGCGAACAACGGTAATTTCCACGCAGTACATTTCGCTCAAGGAATGGTGGAAGACCCGTCCGCATCAATAGTAACACACTCAAAAACCCGTATTATTGTAAGTTAGAGTAGTTTGCGACCTATCTGTCACACCTACATTTTAAGTCAGTCACTTTCACAGGAGAAGAACTTGGTATCTCAGAAGTCCCAGAAGATGGCAGAGGAACAACCATGGAATCGAACAGGACTTCGCTGAGGTAGCTGTGCGTGTGGAGCGTGGTGAGGAACACCCCAGCTGTACTGCATTCATCGAAGGACGAGGCCGTCTTCTGGAACATGGGATCGCTCTGAAGATAAAAACCAGGGAAAAATTGGAGGTGGTGGCAGAATTGAGAGGCAGCCCCACCCCACCACTCCATGCATCCTGTCCCCTCCATCTCCTCACTATAAGTTTATTTTGATTGTGATTTCCTTTTTATAGTTGTAATAGAATAGAATAGGAATAGGAATAGAAGTGTTGGAAGGGACCTTGGAGGTCTTCTAGTCCAACCCCCTCCTTAGGCAGGAAACCCTAAACCATTTCAGTGAAATGGTTGTCTAATCTCTTCTTAAAAACTTCCAGTGTTGGAGCATCCACAACTTCTGGAGGCAAGGCGTTCCACTGATGAATTGTTCTATCAGGAAATTTCTCCTTAGTTGCTTCTCTCCTTGGTTAGTTGCTTCTTGTCCTACCACCCACAGGGGCTTTGGAGAATAGCTTGACTCCCTCTTCTTTGGGAGCAGCCCCTGAGATATTGGAAGACTGCTATCCTGTCTCCCCTAGCCCTTCTTTTCATTAGACTAGACACACCCAGTTCCTGCAACCGTTCTTCATGTGTTTTAACCTCTAGAAATATTTCTCTGTTGGGTTTTAACGTCTTAAGGCTGTAAGCCACCCAGTCATTCTGATATGAGATGGGTGTGAAATAAATTAAATTAAATTAAATAAATTACATATACTGTCAGCCTTCAAGATCTCTTCTACCGCTCTGCATCTTTCGGCTGTCATTAGCAACAGGGTTGGGGGGCAGATTTGTTCTTAAGTTTCTGTTTCCTTGCTCCACTGTCTTTCTACTGCACAACTGCTAAATTTTATCAAAATATGTCAAGGTCAACGGACAGAAGCCTCATCACCACCTGCAGATGCCCACGTGATCACATTCAGAACTTTTAATAGGAGGAAGATCTTGGATTTTGGGGGGGGGGATCAATTTCACCCCTTTTGTACATGTGATCTGCGCGCCTAATTTCTTAAGATTCAGAATTCTACCTGTAGCTACCACTTTAAAATTCAGTAAAAGTTTCTTTACTCTAATTTATGGAGTTGGAAGTATTTCTTCCTTGGATTTTGAATGGAGCTCGGACTGACATATACATACATACGTCGATTGCCATGTTGAAAAACTGGCTGAACTACGTACTCCTGATCATTCATTGCGTAGATGTGTACAATTAGCTCGATATCAACAAATCAATCCAGATTGTCCTCTTAACTCTCTTCTCCACTCTGTTGCCACAACATAGCACCGGGTTCTGTTTGCAAGTGTTCTTGCATCAAAAGTCTCAATAACATATAAAATGAGACATGACACATAGTTTTAAAAGTATAAATATGTATGCCTTTTGGAAAGCAAGAACCATCGTATATAACTGATAGCGTATCACTGACTGATTATCACTCAACAGGAAACTTTTTCTCTCTCTCTCAAGAAAAACAAATATTCAAAATGTATCCTTCGCTCCCAGTACAATCAGTTAAAAATGGCTGTCCCTTTTAAAAAGAGGGATTTCATTATTTTATTTAGGGTCAGATTATTTGTATTATGAGAGTCTACTCCCAAGGTGGAATGTGAACTGCATGGAGGAACTTCTGAGAGAAGCCCTGGAGACTATAAAAGTCCAAGTTCATGGTGGAGGCTGTGTTTCCCTTGGGGATGTCCACATGTCATGCATGGGTAGTACCAGTGTCGGGGCTGAGGAGCCCTGTGAGATCAGTAGGGAGGGCAGAGGCTACACTGCTCTCCTGAATTTACTTTTAATGATATTAAGGGAGGGCTTAAGTTATTCCTTACCCTGCCCAGAAATGGGAAAACACTGTTCTCTGTATAAACCACAGAGCCCATCAGAAGCAGAACTATATCTTTTTTACTACAGGAAAAACCATAAAATGAAGCGAAAACATGGGTGGGAGGGACGCAGGCTGCTTCTTCGACGGTCTAACAGGATGGCCACAGAAGAGCCTCTCCACTGCCCAAACTCCACAATCTTCTGTTTCTACAGCCAACCTTGTAGAAACTGTTCCTGAGAAGAAGAGTCACTTTCATAGAGGCCTCACCTCACATTTGCGCTCTGTCTCAGAGACGTTGATGTTATTCAAATTTTGTTCAATGGTTTTGTACAGATGCTTCCTCTTAATCGAGCGCTTCTTAGAATTGTCCAAATCTTCTTTTTCACCACCTAGAAAAGGACAGTCCAGGAGTGGAAATTTTCTGCAGCATTTTTAACAAAAGCTTGCTGAGAATATTGTCAAAAGCGATTTAGTGAGAAAATACAACACCCCAACTATTGGTTGTTGTTTTTTTTAAATTCACTCATTAGGAAAAAAAAAAGGCTTTCAAGCAAATCTCATTATTCAAATTCTGGTTTGGGTGCCATAATACAACACTACCCTGAAAATTATACATTGTGCCTGTTAACAATGATGAAAGGATCCTCCTCCAATATGTGTATGTTGTGTCATTTCTGGATCTCAAATGTGTTATTATTTGCAAGAGGCTCAACTTTTCTATTACTTTTACTTTTCTGCTGCAGAGATAATACTTAGTAATCCCTCCCTCTTACATCTGAAGTCAACAACTTACAGCTCCAGGGTTGCAAATAGCCAAAACCCTAATCAAAAATGGGTGGCACCATTTCCTCTCATTCGAAATGGGAATGGACATCGTTGTGCCATTCTTAGGACCTGACTTAAGATAGTTAAAAGGAAAAAAAAGTAAATCCTCCTTAAAGCAATAAAAACAATTCAAAAATCTTGGGTCCTTTATATATTCACGACACATCCCACTCCTTTTGCTTTCTGCTTCTCTCAGTCTGCTATTTAAGTACTGTATCATACTTGTTGCTAAAGATAGATGGTCCAATTTGCTCGATAACGTGAAAGTGACCTGCAGCAATGCTCCATGTTTTTTTGTTCCAGTGTTCAAATGAGCATAGGAAATAATCGTTTTAAAAATCCCACGACAGGAGAGAAGAATCTTAGGGAGAGGGGAGAGGCTTCTAAGAGCTAAACTATTTCAAATTCAGTTAGTAGCAGTGAAAAGCCCACCTGTATCCTGGTTATTCTCAGTCTCTGCAGGTGCAGCATCTCTGCCCAGCCCTCCAAGGACGCGATAGACATCTGCATGGACAGCATCCACTCTCACTGCGTAGATCTTTGCACTGGCATCTAGGGTGCCAGCTGCTACCTGTCGGTGCAAATGTAAATAAATGAGGTAGAGGCCAACCTGGGGATAGAGTTTATTTCTTAAATGCCTTTGACTAACACCCAACAGAACTTTTATTCTTTCCCCTTTCTTTTTCTCCTATACCTTTTTCTTCTATACTGCTCACCTGAAACTAGGCCTTTCAAAGCCGACATGGAAGATCAGCTTAATTTAGAAATAGGGCCAGGAATATTTGTCATTGTTTTCATATCTCAGCAACAATTACTTTTGCAAGCCTTTCTTTGGACATGGAGTGAGCCCCAGGGGTCTCAGGAGCAAATAGAAAGTGGACCAATCCACCTGTTTGTGAGGGATGGGGGAGTGGGAATGGCTGGTCTTTATTTCTTATTTCCAGCAGTCTTTCAGATAGACTTGTTCCATAAATCTCTAGAATGCTGGCCAGGTATCGGAAGGGGCGGGTTCTTCCGAGAGAAATGTAACCAAAAGGAAAAGGTAGTTTTGTGCTCATCGCCCAATCATCACAGTCTTTCAATCCAACATGCAATACGAAAGATAACCCAACATTTGCTGTTCATATTCTACGAAGTCGAATTAGAAAGAAACGTGACCTTGAAGTTGGTGACTTCGGAATCTTTCTGCTTGAGTATTTCAGTCATATAGTCGATGAGGTGTAAGCCAAATGCATTCTTTGTGGTGATTTTCTGGAAAGAAAGAGTTAAACAGAACAAAACAGTGGGTGAACAATATGTTTAAGCAATGACTTCAACTGTGTGCATCACCAAGTTGAAAACGTTTCAGCAGTCTCATCTCTGAAATAGCAAGCCTACAATCTTTAAGATTTTGGATTTCTTGCCTAAAATTGAGCACCACCACTTTATATTAAATGCCACTAATAGGTGAGGACTATATAAGTGAACCACAACAATACTAACAAGTGTGCATGTCACAAGCCCTCCCTTAAAAAGAGGGAGGGTAGGGACTCCAGCTGGATATTTGAGGCGGTAGGCCTGCGTCTCTGAAGATCCTGCTAGGGCTATTAGTTTTCCCAATGGGCCACTGTCTTAGGACTACTCACTCCACAGAGATGTTGCTCTGGAGGGGGAGAAATAATAAGAGGGAGCGTTATGTGAACAGCCTTGAATTCTACAACACAAAAGTGGATATCATACATATATCAATTTTTAAAAAAACCTCACAGTTCCCACAGTCAAGTGAAATGTCAAAAATTTTGTGAACTTTCATGGAACGCGTGGTCCTAATGCTAGCAAGTTTGAACAGTTCTTTTGTACAGTTGCGAGGAGCGAGGAGAAGTTTAACTCACATTTTCTGTTGAAAGTTTAATGCATGTGGAATAATGATCTGCAATCTGAGCATTGGACAATTGTGGGATTGGTGGCAGCGATGTCTCTGCTTGCCTACAAGACAAATGCAGACATATGGACATGAATAAGGCTGTCTGTCTCTCTGTCATCTACCATCTGTCTATCTATCTTATATCTATTTCCATCCATCTTATATCCATCCTTCTATCATCAATCTAGATCTATCTATCTATCTATCTATCTATCTATCTATCTATCTATCTATCTATCTATCTATCATCTCTATCCTCTACCTACCTACCCATCACATTCCACTGAACTTGGCCCATTTCTGTAAACTAATCATGCTTAAATTCTCACCTTCTTAAAACCTTCAAGGTGCACCCTAGCCTCCACTGTATATACTATTGCTATTAATCGTCCCATCCTTTCTTTCACCCATCTCCTCCCACTTGTGACTGTAACCTTGTTGCTTGTATCCTAACGGTTTTTATTCGTTGCTTCCTAGTATGACTTGATTGCTTATTTGTACTCTATGACTATTATTAAGTTTGTGTACCTTATGATTGATGAAGGTATCTTCTTTTATGTACACTGAGAGCATTTGCACCAAGACAAATTTCTTGTGTGCCAATAAAGAAATCACACTTGGCCAATAAAAAATTCTATTCTATTCTATATTCCTATTCTATTCTATATTCCTGTTCTATTCTATTATTATTATACCCTATGACTATCATTAAATGTTGCACCTTATGATTCTTGACTCTTGATAAATTATCTTTTTTCTTTTACTGAGAACTTATGCACCGAAGACAAATTCTTTTTGTGTTCAATCACACTTGGCCAATAAAGAATTCTATTCTATTCTATTCTATTCTATTCTATTCTATTCTATTCTATTCTATTCTATTCTATTCTATTCTATTCTATCCTATCCTATCCTATCCTATCCTATCCCATTCTATTCTTTTCCATTTCTAAACCTATTCTATTCTTAATTCTATTCTATTTTATTCTATTCTAATATTCTGCATTCTATTATTTTAATTCGATTCTATTTTCTCATATTCTGCGTTCTGTTCTACTCTATTCTAATTTCATTCACTGCATATTCCAGTGCATTGACACAGTCACGCTTTTTGGGTGGTGGGGCACGTGTGTGTGGACATTGCTCTTACTTGCTAACGGGAGACTGTATGGAGAGAGGCGATTCAGTGCTAAACTGTAGGTCAAACACTCTGGAGCGCCTTCGCTGTTTCCTCTCCCGTTCATCGTCGTTCTGCGGGCAGCTCTGCAGCACTGGGGTGCCAGAGCCACTGAGCGGCTGCCGTCTGGTGCCAGGGGACACAAACACATTGCCGGAAGAGGCACTGCCTTTGGAGCCGGCAGACTGTGGCGTTGAAAAGCTCATGATCCCTAGAGGGGGGGAAAAAAGAGACATCATCAGACTGAGGTTCTAGCTGATAGGCCCAGAATCCAGACTATTTACAATTAGAGACTGGAAATCTGTAGGCCCTGGAGGAAATGTTCAGCCGTTCTGACCAAGGCTTCCTGAGACATTAACAAATACATGTCAGTCCCAAACACTTTTTGTTTTATTTCAACGGCTGCGAATTATAGTCATTCACAGCCTGTAATGAGTCTCAAACAGTTTGTAAATGGTCCCATGGAAGTCTGCCAAAGTCCTTCGGGATAAGTCTGAGAAGCACCCACCTTTATCTTCCTTGAAATGCTGCCAATGACTAAATTGCCAATTACTTGCACAAGATCAAACGGAGCACAAATTCAGCACAGAGCTTCAGATTTCAAATTGACCAGAACGGACAAAGTTGCTTCCTGCAAAGGTTCCCATCCCTTTGCTCCTCCTTTATCTCTTATGGGAAGGGCCAATCATCTCCAAGCCTTACTCCCGAGTCACCCCTTTTGTCTTAAGTGTTCTTGCCTTCTGGCAGCTCTGCGCATGCGCACACTAGTAACAGGCTCCAACTGTTCCTCTGCCTCGCTGCTGTCAGATTCTGGAGGCTCCGGAGTCAGCGCATAACTCCCAGATGGCTCTGGCCCCCATCTCTGTATCGGACGCAGGACCATCGTCCAAGTCCTGCCCAGATTCCCGGACTGGCCCATGTTCCCCCTCACTGTCTGACTGTGCTGCCGTGTTCACAGGCTGCCCACGGACCACAGCATCAGCAATCCTCACTTCTGTCAATATTGGATAGGATGCCGGAGATGCTCAACCAGACAGGTGGGAAATGGCAATTCCCGGAAGTCATCCCGAAAGCATTCTGGGAGTCGTAGTTCCCACTCGTGGATGGAGGGGGGGGGAGGAAGGTAGCTTTCGCTTTACTGTGAACGTGCATTTGGGGGCAACGGCAAGCTCTCGGGTTGTGACAGGTCAGAGGTCAAAGAATGATCCCGACGTTCCCCCAAAGTTAACACGGGTCGAAAAGAGCAGAACTTAAGCAAGGCCCTCCCGCGCGTGCGCACTTCCTCCCCTTTAAAACACGCCGCTGGTTTCCGCCCGCCAGCCAGCCGCCTCAATCACCCAACCGGGCTCTTTTAAGCCAATCAGACGGCGGGTTTTAGTCGGCCGCGCTCAGCTGCACCGATTGAACCGTCGAATCAGCAAACAGTTCAGACTCCCGCCCCTACTCACATAAGAACCAATCAGCGCGCAGTTCCCTAAGCAACGTTTCTCCCGCCCCGTTTTTTTTTTTTTGTTTGCGCGTGCGCGCGCGTTTCCCATCTTCCCGCTGAAAGTCGCCGAATTTACCTCAGGCAGGAGTTTTTAATTGCTGCATTCCCGGTTTTTTTTTAGCCCGCAAAGCGCTTCGCTCACCGGAGCTCGGGGGACGAGTCGCGGCCGCTCGTCGTCTTCAGGTGAAGAAGCTCTCCCCGGTGTCGTCGGCCATGAGTTCCCGCTCTGGAGACGGCGCCAGTTTGAATCGCCCCGCGGCCGCACTGCGCAGGCGCGGCGGATGCATGACATCATCACGCCGGGAGCAGATTTGGAGAGGCGCGTCATGGGGTGGGCGGAGTTAACAGGGGGCATAGAGACGATGCTGGGTGCATAGAGCTAGAAAAAAGCAGAGAGAATCCTCTCCTAGTGCTCGACTTAACCGTGGTTCGTTTAGCGACCGCTCAAAGTGACAACGGCGCTGAAAAAAGTGACTCGTGACTGTTTTTCATGGTTACGACCTTTGCAGCATCCTTAGAGTCACGCGAACACAATTCAGGTGTTTGGCAACTGGTTCATTAACAGATGAGTTGGAAGGGGCCTTGGAGGTCATCTAGTCCAACCCCTCCACCCATCCCATGTTGAAGACCATCGCTGGATCCCCTGTTGCGACCTTCTGACAAGCAAAGTTGATGGGGAAGCCGGATTCCCTTAACAACCGGGTCACAAACATCACTTATTAAGCGATTCACTTAACAAGGGTGGCAAGAACGGTCGTAAAACGGGGCAAAACGCGCTTAACAAAGGTCTCACTTAACAGCGGGAATTGGGGGCTCAATTGGGGATCGTAAGTCGAGGACCACTTGTATTTGAGAAGGAGTGACTATGCTTTAGTTGCTAGGAGAAGTCTGTAGCTTGCATAATCAAAAGGTTTTTTTTAAAAAAAAAAGTTGAAATCTTTGTAGGAAAAACTGCCTGATTATTGTAGGGGGATAAAAAAAAGGATCATTTTTCATTTGTTTTTGTTTTTCTTTGTAATCTGGCTTGTTATAGCACTAGCACTTAGACTTATATACCGCTTTATAGTGCTTTTACATCCCTCTCAGCGGTTTACAGAGTCAGCCTCTTGCCCCCAACAATCTGGGTCCTCATTTTACCCACCTTGGAAGGACAGAAGGATGAGGGAGGGAGGGAGGAAAGGAGAGAGGCAGAAAAGAAGGAATGGAGGGAGGACAGAAGGAAGGAAAAGGGATGGAGGAAGGAAAGGAAGGAGGAAGGAAGAGCAATAGCACTTAGACTTATATACCGCTTTATAGTGCTTTTACATCCCTCTCTAAGCGGTTTACAGAGTCAGCCTCCTGCCCTCAACAATCTGGGTCCTCATTTTACCCACCTTGGAAGGGCAGAAGGATGAGGGATGGAGGAAGGAAAGGAAGGAGGAAGGAAGAGCAATAGCATTTAGACTTATATACCACTTTATAGTGCTTTCCGGCCTTCTCTAAACAGTTTACAGAGTCAGCCTCTTGCCCCCAACAATCTGGATCCTCGTTTTACCCACCTCAGAAGGATGGAAGGCTGAGTCAATCTTGAGCCTGGTGAGATTCGAACTGCCAAATTGTAGGCAGCCGGCTGCAGAAGTATAGCTTGCAGTACTGAAGTTATACTTCAGAAGCTGGATATAAATAGGATTCTCAGCTATATCAGTAACAGGATGGTTTTCGAACAACGTGAAGTTACAACCAGAGATTTCTTTTCAAGAAAAGAGAATTCTGACAACCATTAATGTCAACTCAAAAATATTTCTCGTGTCTTTTAGAATTGTCAGCAGAAAGGGAATGGGGGGAGCAATGCATACCTTAGATAATTGCTAGGCAGCCGAAGCTTCTGGCGTGCAAGATTATTACTGGAGAGCATGATGGATGACTCTTGGCTATGGATGTGTCCCATTGGAGAATATACATCTGGGGGTGGGGGAAGACCAGGGTCAAAGGTGAAATGAATGATGTGTCTGAGAGTCGGCTGCACCCAGGTAACGCCGACATGTTCACTCCTAATAAATGATTTTTTTAAACAGAGAGATGCGGCTTGAGACTCATGATTTGAATGGGGGTGGATTGTCGGAGCCCTGATAGCTAGCTGACTCTTAAGGACAATAAAGTTAACTAACTAACAAATAAAGTCAACATGGAAGCCAGAATCGCTTAACAACTATGTTGCTAATGTAACAACTACAGTGATTCACTTAAGTGTTATGGCAAAAAAAGGGGGTTGTAAAATGGAGCGAAATTCAGTTAATGGCTCTTGCTTAGCGACAGAAATATTGGGCTGTTGTGGTTGTAAGTCAAGGACTATCTGTAGAAACTAGGAACCAACAAGTTCCCAACTCCAGCATCTCTGCCTTCACATCTCAGACACAGAACATTCTCCACTTGGGCTTGGAAAAGTTGAAAACTCAGAAAACTGGCAGGAGACTCTATAAACCCAGAAAGCAGTGGTGGGATTCAATTTTTTTTTACAACCAGTTCTGTGGGCGTGGCTTGGTGGGCGTGGCAGTGGAAAGATTCTACAAAATCCCCCATTCCCTCCCCACCCCACTAACCTGCTTTCCAGCTCCGTTCTCCTGTGCAAGGCACTCAAAAGAAGACCGAGCCAATCAGCTGGGACTCAGGAGGCGGAGAAGAGGTGGGATTGGCCGGTTCTCCGAACTACTGAAAATTCCCGCTACCGGTTCTGTGGAACCGGTCAGAACCGCCTGAATCCCTTCTCTGCCAGAAAGGATGGTATAAGAAACTTCAGAACAGAGTTTGCTGGAACCTTTATTTCAAGTCTAATAGAGCAAATTTGGAATTGAAATGTAGAAAAATATTGAAGAACCGCTGGCTCTAGGAAGCCGATCCTACTTGAAGGGGCTCCTTGAAGCGCTCCCGGCTGTTGCCCAGCTCATTGTGAAGCCGACCCAAATACCATCCCAGGACCATCGATGATGGGATACATCTCGCCCTTTCAGCTTTGTTTCACCTGATGGAGGCAATGCGGCTCCCCACCTTTTCGGCTCCGTTACGGATAGGTGGGCTCAGGGATGAGCCAAAGGAAACTGCCCTTTCAAAACAGAGCGGAGGGTTGCTATTCTTCAGGTGCTAACCAGAGAGTCCTCACTTGCTCGACCACTGGCACAAACTCATTCATGGCCTCCTGGTGAAGGATCGGGCTTAGGACCAAGTGCTCAAAAAGGTTGACCGGCGCGGCGCTCCGGAGGCTCTTGGGCAGAGGGATTTGAATAGGCAGAGCAATGTTCCCGATGAGGAAGTGCTCGAGATATTTTTCTTCCAAGGCAGTATTCATGTACAAGAGGAGATCTTGAAGCCGTTGTGCGATTTGCTCCGGCTCCCAGGAGGACAGAGGCCCCTGAAGCGAGAGGTGCATCAAACAAGTCTTGTAGTGGTAGTTTGTGAGCACCGGGTTCTTTTTGTCCGGGATCCCACTGGACTCTCTGAAAAAGATCAGGATCTGAAGACATTTCAGGTGGCAGCTGTGCTTGGGAGCTCGCTGGCTCACCCACTTGAAGAAGAGCAGCTCCTGGACGGCGAAACTTCGACGCCAAACTATACCGCTTAGGTTTTCCACCGGGTCGTCTCCGGTGGTCAGGAAGATGAGAGAGTCTCCTTGCTGCACTCCGAGTAAGATATCGATAAAGATCTCCTTCCTGGATTGAAGTTCTAGTTTCAGACGGCAGCTTTTGTTGGAATTCTGGATGGTGAGCGTTGAGTTGTACTTCTGGCCAAGAGCGTCCCATGCTTTGCTTACCAGATCATGAAACCACTGGATGGTTTTCTCCCCATCCAGGTGGGAACTGGTGCACAGGACGTGCATCAGGGATTTGCTCTGCTCTTCTTTGCTCAGTTCTCGTTCCGGATGATGGAGGGAGCACATCACATCTCCCAGCAGCCTCTCTCTCTTACACAGGCACTCTGCCTCTACCAAGACGTGGCCGTGCGTGCCTGGAGAAACCTCAGAGTCACTGATTTCCACGTGGAAGGAGTGGCCCTTGGGCGGCAGTATAGGCACAAGGACACGGAACGTTTTTGAGACCTCCGTGGACCACCCTTCAAAGGCACTGCCCACCCCGATGCAGTTCTCCAGCAAGAGCATGTTTTGACCTCGGCTCTCTTCCAGCAGGTCGTTGACTAACATCTCCACAAAATCGCACAAACTGGATATATCGCCCGTCTCGATATGCTGCTCGTAGAAAGCCTCCAACAATTTCTGCTTGGATTCGTAATCTTCCGGTTCTGGATCGGTGTCTTCAAAGTCGTCTTCACCGTTGGTGGTGGTGCTGGAGCCGTCCGTGCTGGACTCGTCGCTGGGCTCCCTTGCAACGGTGCGTCTGCAGCATCCAAACAGGATGACAATGACCAGCCCTACGTAAGGCCACCCATCCCAGGTGCCACCTGCCGTGTCGAGGTCCTCCGCGGCCCACTGTTCCCGGTTCTGTTTGAGATCCCAGTTCCAGTTCTTCTGGTCCATTTCCACTTGGAGGTGCCCCATTTCCGTAGTTAGCCGTTTCTCATGCTCCTGGAGACGATTCAGGGTGGTCAAATCTGTGACGTCGTTGACCAACAGGGGGTGATGGATTAATGCTAAGGCCGCCAGGAAAAGCAGAGGGACTACGGCCATATCTTAACACGGTGGTCCCTGGAAGGAAGCACAAACGATAGAGGTGTTCAAAGGATATCCAGGAAAGAGGAAAGTGTTGTTTTAAATGTACGACCGTTCTTAGGTATCAGTTCGTTGGATTTTTTAAAATATATGCAGGTATTCCTCTTCTCTGCACCCTTTCTAAGGTCTCAACACTCCTGTTGTTGTTTTTTGTGGCATCATGGTGACCAGAACTGGATGTCTTCTTCCAAGTATGACCTCACTGGTGCGGTATAAAGCATTACTATCACTTCTAGTGATCTTAAATGCTATCCCTCTGTGGATGTAGCATTAGGACTGCATTGGCTTTGTTGGCAGCAGAAGAGATTAGAGAAGAATTAAATATGCTTGTCCTCAACTCGAGGTGTGTGGTACAGGCCTATATTACAGTTGTATCAGTGAATGAACTGAAGATAATTGAAGGGAAACATTGGTTTATTATAAAGCACTCTGGGAAACAATTTGCATGTTAGGAATTACGAGGAAAACAAAATTGCAGCTATATCTTTGTAGGAATTCTAGGTGCGTTCCACAGAATGATATGCACAGTCCCAAAATTGCTGTTCTTCAAAACAGAGAACTGAAAATCCAACATTTATAAAAAGGAGTTGAAAAGGGGGACAGGATGGGACAAGCAAGTTAATTACGGGTTGTAGCCCTTCCTAGTTTCAAATTATCCTGGGAAAAGAGTCCGTCAGCATCTCAGTTGGGAACCCCAAGACATCCCCAGAATATCAAGACCTTCCCAACATCTCTGGACTGCTTAGCAGGTGAGGGAGTCCGGAGTAAGGATCCGTGGGAGGGTAGGTAGGAAGCTCACGATGGACATGATTCCACCACATCATTAAATCAGTTCTGGGTCATGAATTGACCCGAAGTCCGAACTCAGAGAAGAGTCTAGAGTCCCTTGGACTTCAAGGAGGTCAGACCAGTCGATCCTCCAGGAAAATCAACCCCGACTGCCCTTTGGAAAGACGGATTCTGAAGCTGGAGCTCAAATACTTTGGCCACCCAAGGAGAAGAGCGGAACTCCTTGGAAAAGACCCTGAGATTGGGAAAGGTGGAGGGCAAAAGGAGGCGACAGCATAAGATGAGATGGTTAGAAAGTATCATAGATGCGGTGGACTTGGCTTTGGCCAGACTTCAGGAGGCAGTGGAGGATGGGGAGTGGGGTCCTGCGGTGATCCATGGGGTCGAGAAGAGTCGGACATGATTGAACAACAGCAACCTATCTCACCCCTGCGTCCATTGTGCGATTTGGCCCTTACCTCACCTCATAATGGGAGATTAGATCCCTCTAGAATGTATAGGTAGTCCTAGATTTAACAACAGTTCATTTAGTGACTGTTCAAGTTAGAACGGAACTGAACAAAGTGACTTGTGACACAACCGTTGCAGCATCCCCATGGTCATTTGAACAACATCTGGACAGTTAGCAACCGGTTCATATTTATGACGCAGATGCCACGTTTTTTGCAACCTTCTGACCAAGCAAAGTCAACGGGGAAGCCAGATTCACTTAACAGCTGTATTCCTAACTTAACAACCACAGTGATTCACTTAGCAACTGTGGCCCAAGAGGTCCTAAGATGGAGCAAAATTCACTTAATGGTCTCACTTAACAACAGAAATGTTGGGATCAGTTGGGGTTATAGGTTGTGTATGCATTTGACCTGCCTGAACTCCTGATCATCGTGTTGCTAATGAGGCAAATTGTGCCTTCCTGGCAGGTGTCACCGATTCAGTCTTTCACACAGTCCATGCCAACCATTTCGGAGTCCACCATCAAGAAAACGGAGTAGTTAGAGACTCTCACCACCCCGGAACACTTCAAACCAATGAAGAAAACCTAAAGAAGGTGGACATTTTTCAGTATCTGGGATCCCACCTCCAAGGCAAGGGCTACATCAACGGTGAGGTGCCCGCAAGGGTGAACGCAGCCTGGATGCGTTGGTGAGAACTCAACCAGTGTATCATGCGACAGACAAATGCCAACCCATCTTAAACCTAAGATTTACAAGGCAAGCATCCTATTGCACGGGACGGCACTGAATGGTGGGCAGCGACAACAGCGACCGAAAGCTCTCTCCGTGCCATAGAAATGCGAAGGCTCCGTTGGATATCGGGCATCTCCCTTCTTGACCGCATCACAAATGACACCCTTCAGCAGCATTTTGGTGTGGCACCAATTACAGAGAAGATGAGAGAAGGCCAACTCTGCTGGTATGGACGTGTCCAGAGAGCAGCACCTTCCACTGGGGCCAAGATTGCCTACCCACTAGAGGTCAATGGCCCGTGACCTCGTGGGCATCCAAAACAGAGATGGCAAGACACCATCAACAAAGATATGCAAGCCAGGGGCCTGCGCCCTGGAGATGCAGCTGACCGTGAAAAGTGGCATTCAATAATCTGAAAAGCATATCCTGCCCTTGTGGGAATACGCTGGGGAGGAGGAGGAGGAGGAGGAAGAAGAAGAAAAAGCAAGAAGGTAAAAGAAGAGGAAGAAGGAAGCAGGAAGAAGCAGAAAAAGGAGTAAGAGAAGAAGACGGAGGAGAAGAAGACGGAGGAGGAGGAGGAGGAGGAGGAGGAGGAGAGAAAGAGAAAGAAAGTAGGCAGAGAAGATGAAGATGAAGAAGAAAAGGAAGCAGGAAAGCAAAAGAAGGAGCAGAAGGAGAAGAAGAAGAAGAAACAAGAAAAGGAAGGAGAAGAAGAGGAAGAAGAAAAAGAAGGAAGAAGAAGTGAGGAGGAGAAGAAGAAGAAGAATCTCCACGTCTTGATCAGCTGCCTTCAGTTTTAATATCTGTTATTTTTGAGAGGCACACTTGTGTCTCTCGATGGCTGGGCGTTGACACTCCCTGTTTTACACAGAAGCAGAAATGGAGACTTCCCAGCAAGTTTTTTTAGGACTCTTTTGAGTCGGACCAAATGAGAAAACAGAGCGCAATGGATCTCTCCGACTATAGGATTGCCACTGCTGAAAGAGCGAGGCGGGGGATTTAATAAGCCGCCCAGAGTGACCTTGGGGTAAGACGAGCAATCCTATACATTTTTTATAAACCAAATAATCAATCATACTGTTTCTTGGGCTGTTGTTAAGATCAGACGGGTGGCTTATACTTTTTATAAACAAATTAACAAACAGATCCTGTGTCTTGGGTTGTTATAAAAAAAAAAACGCCTCAGAAACTGGCCCTAGAATTGGCCGCTGCGATACAGACGCAACCCTCACCAGCAGCCATGCTAGGGCCATGTCCTTCCTCCAACCCCAACCTACCTCTGGTGGCACGTAGGTTTTTAAGGGGCAGTGCATCTTAAACCAGGGATGCTCCATACCTTTTGCCTGCTCCTTCCTGGCACCATCACTTCCTAAGTCACAATCCCAGGTTTGCTCCAGCCTTCGGGGAGCCCCCATTGGCTGCCAGGTGCTGCACTGGTAACCCTTTTCCCATTGTTACTTGACTGACTGTGAAGTCACGGCTGGCCTATAAAAGGGCATCAAATTCTGGCTCCCATTTGCAGATCCAGGACACCAGCATCCTCACCCTGCTTTTGGACAAGCGGTTCCCCCAGAATGTTCTACCACCAGCTTCCAGCAAGAAAAGGAAATATAGAGGTTATCACCGATTTCACGGGTGGGTTTAAACCTCTTGCAGCCATTGGAGGAAAGAGAAATGCCTCCCCCCCCACATTTTTCAGAGGGGGTCCTGCATTCCAAACAGGGGAAAAAAAAAAAAAACCTTACAAGATGACATCCAAGGGATTTCTTTTTCCCCCACCGCTTCTGCCGTAGTATAGTCAAATCATAGTCACAAATCAAAAGCATAAAACGGCAGCAATCCGTTTCAATTCTCTGAAAAAAATGCACTGGGAAACGAAAGAGCTTTTCTAATACTATCAAGAGGAGAAGGAAAGTTTTTATGGAAATGGAAGGCGTTGTAGCAGGAAGAGCTTAGCAATCACATCTTATTCATTAGAAGGCAGGAGGCCTACCAGCAATAGGCTGCAGAACTCTGTTTAGCCACAGGATGGTGCCAAAGAGTGAGCCTTCTGTGTCGCTCTGCTGCCCTCTAGTGGTTTTTCTGAACTTTTCGAAGCACAGATGCAGGAGCCCTAGCTTAGCAGGTTGCGCAATTTCAACTGTACAACCAACAGGACCTAAACTTTTGCCCCGGCCTGTTGCTAGAGTAGAGTAGATACTTGATGGGTGCATTTGTAGAACATTGTAGATTCGTGGGAAAAGGAGGGGGAGGAAGGGAAGGAGGAAAAAGAAGAGAGAGAGAAAGAAAAAGGAAGGGAAAGAGAAAGGAAGGAAGAGAAAGAGAAGGAAGGGGGAGTGAGAAAGAAAGAAAATAAAAGCTCTTCCATCTTAACCTTACCTTGATTTGTTAGTGGGAGAGAGAACATCCCCGAGAGTGGAGAACATGGAGATCCATTTGCTAGTCAGTTTATAGTCCGGGGATAAAGGAAGGAAAAGAAAAGGGGGAGAGAGGAAGGGAAAGAAAGAAAGAAAGAAAGAAAGAAAGAAAACGAAAGAGAAGCATAGAGCTAGCCTGGCCAGCAGCACAAAACGCACTTGGGCCTGGGCAGTTAGAGTCACATGCCAGCGGTGCTTCCTAACGGCTTGGGAGTCTGGCCAGCTGTTGACACCTGCTCGGACGGGGGTGTAAATCCACCGCAACTCCACTGAAGTCTGCAGAAGGGCTCCAAATTTAACTTGTAACACATGGCCGTGCCCCTGAACTCTCCACCCGGAGTCTTTCTCCGACCCCAGAATCCTTCTCTAAGTCCTCTTATGAGGTGTCACATTGCAGTGGAATAAAACGGCAATTATGGGGATGTCACGAGAGGATTAGGCAGCAACGGGTGGACAAGCCGGCCATCTTAACTGAGGCCGCCTTGGTGCTGCAGCTCAAAGCAAGAGGAGGAGGAGGAGGACCGAGAAGGGTTGCAGGGACACTGTTGGGTCCATCCAGCTGCCTAAGAAGCACCACAACATCCCTGGATCTTCTGTTGACTGAAGGTCCTTCTAAGGACAGAAGCATCTTAGAGCTAAGGAGAAATTTCCTAACAGTGAGAACAATGGACTAGTGGAACAGAAGTTGCCTTCAGACGTTGTGGTGCTCGCTCCATCGCTGGAGGGTTTTTAAGAAAAGACTGGACTGGCATCTGTAAGAAATGGTGTAGGGTCTCCTTCTTAGCCAGGGTGGGAGGGTTGGACTAGATGACCTACAAGGTTCCTTCCAACTCTTATCATTCTGTTATTCTGGTATCTCAAGTGTTCCTGCTGACTTACGATTCGCTGAAGGGGGACACCTTGGAGATACTTGGGGTGGAGGGCCTTGCGCCAATGCTTGGAAAGGTTCTGCCTCCTCCCTGGGAAGGATGACCCAGACCCTAGCCTCATCGTGGTGCGCTCCACACAAAATTTGGGGCTGAAAGATTTGGACGGGACCTCTTCCATTCAGCCCTTTTCTTCCCGCTTCGGCTCCGTGATTCCCGAACCCACAATCTGTGCAACCTGTTCACCGTCTTCAAGAAGAATCCGAATTGGGTGCCATTTGGGGAGGGGGACTAAAGCGACACGGTACCCAAGTGTAACAGGAAGGTGTGAGTAGTAGCAAGACCCTCTTGAGGCACCGACGCTGAGAACCGTTTGAATAACCTTTGCAGGTTTACGCCCGGCTGTTGGCTCTGTGCCCTGCTGTGCCAAACGGGGGCCGAGGATTCAGCAATTCTGAATCCTGCCATCAATCAGAACGGCAGCTGGTTTGATTTACGAGGGTCCCTTGTAACGACAGCCAGCTAATCCCGGCCTCTTTACCTGGGATTACTGTCAATCATAGTTCATTACCTGTGGGTCCAATCGATGCCCCGCATTTTCGGGGGCTGGATGGGGTGCACTTTTCCACTGGACCGCAGCCCCCCCCCCCGGCCACCTCCCGCTGCCCTGGACGGCCTGTCATCGCAGCTATAAATAATGTGATTTGTTTGCCGAAGAACAAATTTAGCTTGTCCAAAAGGTCACCGTGCCGGGAGCCTAGCCTTGCTTCAAATAGTCTTCCATTAAAATGGTTCTCGTGTTTTGAGCTTCACAACCAAAGGAGGAGAAGGCTGAGGACATGGAAGGTGGCGAGGGGGCAGACTTCTCACCTTGTCCAAGGAAGAGCCTGCATTCTCCGAGGACGCTAAGATGACAGGAATAGCCAACACCCCAGATGACAGTTGCAAAATGCAGATGGACCTCGACAGGGGTGCCTGGCTAAGGCAGGCTGCCCCGTCGCATCTTCGCTGGGAACAGAGAGGGGCCCAGGTTAGCCAGCATATAAAGTTGCAATTTGTACAGACCATCCTCAATTTACAATGTGTTCCGATATCTCAGGGGTTGCCACAAAGAAGAGGGAGTCAAGCTATTCTCCGAGGCACCCGAAGCCAGAACAAGAAGCAATGGATGTGTGGAAAGGGAACTTCGTGAGGACAGTGGTGACACCCAAGCAGGAAAAGCCCAAAGGGAACAACAGGCCAGCCATAAAACAAACTTGCATAGGAGAAGAGATTTAATAAAAGGTATTGAAAGAAGCCCCCTAGACAAAAGCCAAGTAATTAAGAAAGCTAGGGAAACAAGAAAAAGAAATCCCTTACAAACAACGGGATATGCCAAATCAGCAAAACAAATAGACAAAAGACACGAAATAAATTCCATAGCAGACAAGAGATTGCCACCAAACAAATATAAGAAAACATTAGGATGAAACTGATAATCCAATCAAACCACCCTGCAGAGTTTACCATCTGGCGGAAATGAAGACAACCCCTGACAGGATTTAAAACATTAAGAAATACAAACACAAGCACACACACTCAAAAGGAGAAAAGGTATAAAAATCAGGGGTTTATTATACAAAGATGGCTAGCCCCAGGAACGCAGACTTCTTGCTATCTCTTGCCTTCCTGAAAAATAAAAAGAACCAGCTTCCAAGCAGTTGTCTGTGTCCCTGCACCAGAGCTCTCCCAGCAGGAAAATCGAGCCCTCAGAAGAAAGGCATTTTCCAGCCTTTCAACAGATGGAAATGAACTACGGAGAAACTTCCTAATCAGTGCAACAATTTGCCTCCAGAAGTTGTGGGTGCTTTATCACTAAAGGCTTTCAAGGAGAGATTTGACAGCCAGTTGTCTGAAATGATATAGGGTTTCCTGCCTAAGCAAGCAAGTTGAACTACTGTACAAGACCTCCAAGGTCCCTTCTAACTCAGTCCTTCTGTTTTATTCTGTTCTGTTTCGTTCTAAAATGAAATTCAGTGTAGAGAAGAGTACGTGTTTACACTTAGGCAAGATAAACTAAAAGCACAGGCACGGATTAGGTGAAACTCCGCTCAATAACAGGAACGGAGAGAGGGATTTTGGAGCCATAGGGGGCAATCATTTAAATATGAGCCAGCAAGGGTGTGGCATTAGCCAAAAAAGCCAATGTAATCCTAAACTGCATTAACAGAGGGGTACAATCGAGATCAAGGGAGGCACTAATACCACTCTATAAAGCCTTAGTAAGGCCACACCTAGAGTACTGCACCCAGTTTTGGTCACCACACTATCAAAAAGATGTCGAGACTCTAGAAAGAATGCAGAGAAGAGCAACCAGGATGATGAGGGGACTGGAGGCTAAAACATCTGAAGAACGGTTGCAGGAACTGGGCTTGGCTGGTCTAGTGAAGAGAAGGACCAGGGGAGACAGGATAATATCTTCCAATATTTGAGGGGCTGCCCCAGAGAGGAGGAAGGGGGTCAATCTATTTTCGACAGCGCCTGTAGGCCAACAAGAAATAATGGATGGAAACTGAACAAGGAGAGATTCAGCCTGGAAGTAAGGAAAGCCTACACCATTTCTGACAAATGGCAGTGCAGCCTCTTCTTGAAAGCTTCCAGTGATGAAGTGATCAACTTCTGTTCCATTGGTTGATTGTTCTCACTGTCAGAAAATATCTCCTTATTTCTCTGCGCTTTTTCTAGAATCTCAACATCTTTTTTTATAATGTGGTGATCCAAAACTAGATGCAGTACTCTAGGTGTGGTCTTACTAAGGCTTTATAGAGTGATATTAGTACCTCCCTCGATCTCGATTGTATCCCTCTGTTAATGCAACTGAGGATTGCGTTGGCCTTTTTGGCTGCCGTTGCACACTGCTGGCTCCTATTTAGCTGGTTGTCCACTAAGACTCCAAGATCCCTCTCCCAGTTCCTGCCATTGAGCCTGGTTTCACCCAATCTATATGTGGACTTTGGGTTTTTCTTGCCTAAGTGTAGGACTTCACTTTTCTCTACATTGAATTTCATTTTGTTAGATACGGCCCGGGGTTCTAGTCTGTCAAGATCCATCTGGATCTTGAGCCCATCATAATTGCCTTCTGCGGTGAATTCCCTCGCATGACACGGCCAAAATAAGCGAGGCACGGTTTCGTGGTTTTTTGCCTTCCAGGGACACATCTGACGTTATGGGCTGCAGTAGTAGCTTGTTCGTCCAAGGAAGACTGCAGGAACCGTCTCCAGCAGCTCAGTTCAAATGAGGGTTCGACTGTCTTCCCGTCTTGCTTTTTAAATCACTTGCTAGTTTTTTTTTTTTCCCTTTACCCTTTTCCAGTTTTAAGTTGGTAGTTCGATATAACCACCTGTTATGGCGCTGAAGTGAATTGGAATTTCAGAGCTGGCTCTGCAAAAGCTCAAACTTTTAAAGGAGAATGGAGCCATTTTGGCCAAAGAGTAAAATATTTCCCAGCAGGATGGCTTCTCAGCTGTTTCCATTTGTCCCCGGATTCCAGCTTGTGTCAGGACAGCTGTTGGTGGAGGGGGGGGCAGAGTAAGATGGGGAGAGTGGGGGTAGCTTTCACAGAGGGTAAAACCCGGAGCAATAAAGAAAACAATGCATGGAAGTGGCACCAGGCCATAAAAGCAGAAGGACACACGGAACATGGAACACGTCTGCCTCTCTCCTGCTCTCAAGAAGAAGCTAAAACTCGACAACTAAAATTCTCTCTCTCTGTGTGTAAGAGGAGATAGCAAAAAAAAAAAGGAGGAAAAAGAAAACTTTTTTAAAAAAATGCACCCGTAGTTTGCAAATTTAGAGTATTACAACTGATCGGTGGAAGCAGCCCACAGTTGGCAAAGACGTTATATATCAATCTTCGCCTCCTCCTTAACTGGGCTGATGGATCGGCGAATGGTTGGGCCACTGTGCCAACAGCTGAGATAAGTTTACATGAAGAAAGGAGAATATTTGTAGCACAGGGTTGACATGAGGGGTCCTTGGTGCTCCCTGGGTTTGCTTGGTTTCTTGGTTTGTTACCCAAACATCACCAGTGCTGGTCCTTCTTCTCCGTCCCAGCGCTGAGACGTTACCTAGTTTGGGTAATGAAACCTCTGTAAGAAGACAAGCTCAGAAGAGCACCAAGGACCTCTCATAAGTTTACATATTGGCCATCTGTAGTCTGGGAACTGGTGGTTCTTGGCCTCACTGGAGAAAAAGTCAACTTTCTTTCCAGTCCGGATGAATTCCCGATTCCTGCAGCAAGACAGAAATGTTTTTGCCAAGGTTTACTCCCAAGATGTTTTATCTGCACCGTTCAGATTTCCTGGTGGTCTTCCCTCAATGTTGCTGTCAACCCTTTAAGAGAGGCCAGGTGAAAAAACGAACTGCTCAAAGAAGCCTGGGGACTCCACTTTATTCATGCAGGATATAATCATGGAATCTTGAAAGTCTGATAACATTTCCCCTTTCATCCCCATTCTACCACCAAGAGCCCAGGAGAAGTCAAATTTCTTTCTAACATCTTCTTCCTTTCCCAGCCTTCATCCTTGCTTTGCTAACTGCCTTGGCCTACCTTCTCCAAGGTCGTCTCATCTGGTGGTCCACGAGAAAATTTTGGTGGTCCTTGGGAAAATCCCCCCAAAAGGTCTGCAGGAAAAAACCCCACCCCATTTTCCTACCGATTGATCATTCTTTATTTGGGATCGCAGGATACTGTCTCTCTTTCTTCCTCTCTCTCTCTCTTTTCCCATACCCCAGAATGGAGCTGAAAAGGAGGTTAGTGAGGGAATGTGGCTGCCTTGGAGGGGATGAGGGTGTGTGAGGGACCTCTGTGTGTGTTTGTGTGTGTGTTTGTGAGAGAGAGAGAGAGAGAGAAAGAGAGAGAGAGAACACTACCAGCCCTCCAAGGTTAGATCGGATCTCTCTCTCTCTCTCTCTCTCTCTCCCACCAATATCAGCAAGCCACCATCAGTCAAAATTCATATTAGTGGTCCGCAGGATTTAAAATTATGAGTTTGGTGGTCCCTGAGGTCCAAAAGTTTGGTGACACTTGCTCTATATGGTTGTCTGCACCTAACAAGTTCAGATGCCACACAGTATTTGGAGAAGTTTGTATTTAGCAGGCCCATTTCCTGGTCTTGGTCCCACTGAGGTCCCCATCAAGGTCCCACCAAGTCCCAGGAAGAGATGCAATGACCACAGGCCCATTCACACCTGACCACATCTTCCTCTTCTCCAGAAATGGTATCCGCTTAAAACTAAGGACCCATTCGGCTGCTGTAGAGCCCTGACCAGCATCCTGGGTCATCCAGAGGACTGCAGAATAGAAATACAGTATTTGTGGAAGACGTTCACCTGATCTTATGCGTAGCCACCTTCCTAACCTGGGGCCTTCCAGATGTATGGGAATGTAACACCCATCACATCTGAATTGGGGTGGTGGTGAGGGAGGGAGACAGACTGGGGAAGGCTGAATTTCAGGCTTGCGAGAAAACCAGTGGCACCCAAGACATCTTGGGCGCGAGTTGAAAGTTCTCCGAAACTTGCAGCTGTCTGGAGTGAAGACAGGATTCCCGAGTAACTAGCAGTCTGTCTCGAGAGCCCGGGAGACGAGAAAGCAAAGCTGGAGCGTGCCTCAATCCTTCCCCCCGAAAGGAAACATGGAAACCTGACCTTCTCCTTGAGATGGCTCCGAAGCAGCCACCCCCACTCCATCTTTCAAGGCCTAATTAGCCAACAAGAGTGCTGGCATCTCCCACCTGTCATTCGGTCCGGAATACTCAGCCTTGGACAAAAGTGACCCAAGAAAACTTCTCAAGAAAGCATCCCACGGCTACTCAGGTAGCCAGACTAAGTCTCTGGAGAGTCTCATCCAGGTCGTGGTTGAACCCCAAAGGGTCCCTTTTCAAAAGGCAACTGGACATTCTTGATTTTCCTTTGGAGACATTTGGAGAAGCGAAACGTCTTGAAGGAAAAACAAAGGAAGTCCAAGTTGCCTTTTGAAAAAGGACCCCTTGGGCAAACGATGCAGCCATTTCTGAAATTTATCTCCTGCCAGTTTCATCTCACTTTTTCCCTGCCTTGCCTTCAGGAAGGCCTGTGAACCTCTAGAAGTCTCCTTTTCCCAGTCTCCATCACCACAAACATTCCTCCAAAGATCTTCCTTCCAGAATCCTGAATATTCCTAGGTAAAGTTTTCAGGGTAACCATTTGTGTCGGTCACCGGAACCAGAGGTTTCGTCTTCCGAGCTTTCAGATTCATGCTGGAGCCCATCCTCAGGGGAACGCCTCTCTATCAGGATGTCTGCTTTGGGTTATTCTTTGCATTGTGTTTATGGGGTGCCCGGTTGCATGTGGCTTCATTGTTTGTAGGTTGTTGGCCTTGCGTGCGGTGAAGGAATCCCAAAGCCAAACCGATCGAAGCATTTAGCCAACCCTCTCTCTCACGAAAGAAGGCAAATTTTATACACGCTCCGGGAAAACGTTGCAGGATCCAATCTGGCTTGGAAAAGGGAACCACACAATTCCCAGGTCCCTGCAACCGTCATAAGTACATGCCAGTTGCCAAGGGCCTGAATTTTGATCGTGTGATCACGGAGAGGCTACAACGGTTGCGTGAAAAATGACTGCGTCCAGTTTTGGTTGCCACGATGTAAAAAGGATGTTGGGACTCTAGAAAGAGAGCAGAGAGGAGCAACAAAGATAATTAGGGGACTGGAGGCGAAAACCTACGAGGTACGGTGGCGGGAATTGGGCTTTGTCTGGTGTGATGAAAAGAAGGACTAGGAGAGACATGATAGCAGTGGTCCAACATCTCAAAGGTTGCCCCAAAGAAAAGAGAGTCAAGCTGTTCCCCAAAGCCCCCGAGGGCAGGACAAGAAGCAACAAGTGGAAACTGATCAAGGAGAGAAGCAACTAAGAACGAAGGAGAAATTTCCTGACAATTAGAACAATTAACCAGTGGAACAACTTGCCTCCAGAGGTTGTGAATGCTTCAACCCTGGAAGTTTTTAAGAAGAGATTGGACAACCCTTTGTCTGAAGCGGTGTAGGGCTTCCTGCCTAGGCAGGGGGTTGGACTGGATGACCTCCAAGGTCCCTTCCCGCTCTGTTATTCTATTTCCATTTCTAAAAATGGTAGTAAGTTACTTTCCGCCCCAGTCGTTTCAATTTAGAGAAGTGGCTGCCCATTTACCGAAATGGCTGCAAATCTCCGCCCGGTGAGAATCCAAAAAGGAAGATTTCCAGTTGGGATCAGAGAGACTTTCAGATCTGACCTTGTAAGAAGGGCTCTGGACTCCCAGGAAATGTTAAACACACACACACACACACACACACACACATGCACATTCCAAGCAACTGGTGCTGAAATATGCATTTTTAGCCTCGTCTCCGGAGCAGGCTGAGCAGAACCGCGGTCTCTCAGCTGTCCTCCTTCCATCCATCCCCACTTCAGGCCAACTTCCCCAGCCCGCTTGGGGAGAAGCATGGCTGATTGGCACCTGGTTAGGCTGCACTCAGCTGTCCCTGATATTTGACACACAGACACCCTCTCTCACACACACATACATCCACACCCCTCCTTCCTGCCAAACCAAAAAAAAAACACCCCATCGGCCCTGGGAAAGGGAAATAAACACGCAAGGGAAAGCGGGGTGGCAGGGTTGAAAGGGGAAAAAGAAGTCCTACTTCCAGAGCAAAAGAGACCCTCGGGACGTTGCCAGTGTCTTTTGGGTAGAGGGATACCCTGCAGCCAGATCTTGAGGTAGATCTGCTGGGAAGAAAGTGGCCCTCTTGAAAAATGGTTGTGTGAAGAGGACCTCTTTGACTGGAGATTTTAGAACTGGATAAACACCCAAAGCTTCCCTGAGAAAGAGTTCTCTAGCCTGGACCGTTTCTTCTTTTGTAAAAGGGACTTCTTCAAGATTACCACCATATTTTATTTTCCCTTCCTCTTGAACCTTTCCCCATCAATCCACCCTGGGATTTTCCACCAGGAAGGCCCTTTGCAACGCGTGGCACACGGGGCAACCTTCTCTTCCTCCTCCTCTACTCCAAACTGGAAGGAGAGCTTGGGTTTTTTCCTGCATCTTTGGGAACTATGTCAACATTGTTGGAAGCCTCCGATGGAAATGCGAAGGAGGTACAACCACAAACTCTCTCGGGAACAACCGGCGTGGAAAGCGGTGGTAAGGCATGGGGTTTTTTGGGGAAGAAAAATCAGGTTGGTTTGGGGATCTTGCAAACCACTGACACGGGAGGGGGCTACTTTTGAGAATGTGCAGCCCTCTCCCCACTTTAGACAGATAAACTATATCCTGTAATCATGGTTAAGTCAAATCGGACTAAAGAATCCAAGACTTGCTGGAAAATGCTCCCGTCATCCATTATGTATGGCTAATGCTTACGCTGTCCTAGCGTTGCCTCGGGTCAAACAAGTTTAGCTCCTTCCTTGATCCCATTTTTCTGCCACCACAACATTAACATTGTTTTAAAATGCAGATGGAATAGAATAGAATTCTTTTATTGGCCAAGCGTGGTTGGACACACAAGGAATTCGTCTTGGTGCAAATGCTCTCAGTGTAGATAAAAGAAAAGATATATTTGTCAAGAATCATCAGGGACAACACTTAATGATGGTCATAGGGTACAATAAGAATAGAATAGAATAGAATAGAATAGAATAGAATAGAATAGAATAGAATAGAATAGAATAGAATAGAATAGAATAGAATAGAATAGAATTCTTTATTGGCCAAGTGTGATTGAACACACAAGGAATTTCTCTTGGTGCAAATACTCTCAGTGTACATAAAAAGAAAAGATACATTCATCAAGAGTCAAGAATCATCATCAATACTTAATAACAGTCATCGGGTACAATAAGCCATCAAATCATACTAGGAAACTGTCAATATAAATCGTAAGGATGCAAGCGACAAAGTTACAGTCCTACAGTCCCAAGTGGGAGGAGATGGGTGATGGGAAGATTAATAGTAATAGTAGTGCAGACTTTGTAAATAGTGGGACAGTGTTGAGGGAATTATTTGTTTAGCAGAGGGATGGTGTTTGGGAAAAAAACCGTCCTCTAGTTGTTCTGGTATGCAGGGCTCTATAGTGTGCATTGCTATATGGAAGGGGAAATGCTCTTCTTCACCTAGTATAATATGCTCAAAGTGTAAGATGAGGTCCCAATGTATGTAGATTTAGGGAACCGGAGTGTTTCTTATGGAAGGAAAGAAAGGGAAGTCGACCAAACATTCAAGGGCCTGTGGTAACCCTCAGTGAGAAAGGGGTGACCGCTTCAAATATTAATTGCAAGGTTTGAGCAGTTTCGTCAAGTCTCACAATTCCTGGAGATCTTTAATGCTGAACTGACTAGCTTCTCCTGTGTCTGCAAAAATTCCCTGAAGAAAAGCTGCCTGCTGTTCTCGAGTCCCATTTTGATAATTTTTGGCAGAAGAAAAATGCCTATGTAAGTGTTATGCCATTCAGGGGAATGGGGAAAATATTATCTTATGTTTACATTCCATGCGCAATAGGATTATACTTGCTATTTTGCAATTTGGTGTTTTAAAAAATAATATAGAAGAAGCAACCATTCTGCCTTGGCCTCCTTGGTCCCTATATTTCCCTATGTCCCTAATATTTCTGCCATGCTCTCTACCGATGAAAACAACTTTTAAAAAAAATTCCAGTTGCCCGCAGATTGATTCTCCTTCATACGTGTGTTTAAAGAGGCTTTCCTGGTTGGTTGAGTTGAAACGGTTCACAGAGCAGCGTGCAAAGCAACGTCGACAACCAAAGAAGATAACCCAAACAGCTGACTCCAAAGTGGAGGGAGGAGGAAAAATGAGAATATTGTTGCAAAGTAAAGCTAAAATAGGACAGAAGAGAATATTTGCAACTCGGTGTTGAAATGAGGGGTCCTTGGTGCTCTTGGAGTTTGGTGGATTTTCTTTCAGACGTTTCATGACCAAACCTGGTAGCACTATCAGTGCTAGAAGGGAGTGGGGTTTGTGAGGAGGAGGAGGAGGAGGAGGAGGAGGAGGAGGAGGAGGAGGAGGAGGAGGAATGGGGGTGGCCATGGTAGAGTCCTTGGTGTTCTCTGAGCTTGGTGGTTTTCTTGCAGATGTTTCATGACCAAACTAGGTAACATCATCAGTGCAGTGCCTGGCTGGGATGAAAAGAGTTAGGAGGAGGAGGAGGAGGAGGAGGAGGAGGAGGAATCGGGCTGGCCATTGTAGGGTCCTTGGTGTTTTCTGAGCTTGGTGGTTTTCTTGCATATGTTTCATGACCAAACCTGGTAACACCATCAGTACTAGAAGGGAGTGGGGTTTGTGAGGAGGAGGAGGAGGAGGAGGAGGAGTGGGGGTGGCCATGGTAGGGTCCTTGGTGTTCTCTGAGCTTGGTGGTTTTCTTGCAGGTGTTTCATGACCAAACTAGGTAACATCATCAGTGCAGTGCCTGGCTGGGATGAAAAGAGTTAGGGAGAAGGGGAGCCAAGAGGAGCTGCTCTCTCCAGGCCACCAAGCTGGCTTGACCAAGACCATCTTGGAGGCTTCAGTGCTGCCACCCGGGAGCTGAGGGATAGGGAGGGGGAGTAGAAGTGGGGTTTTGTAGGCAAAACAAAATAGTTTGTCTTGGGAACCAAGGACATCCCCACAGGGGGCTGAAGGGAGGAGGAGCAAAGTTGCCAAGCAACCAGCCAGCGCCTTGATTGGACCATGTGACTGATTGTTTGGGGAATTGGGGGAAACTTTTACCTTTTTAAAAAAAATCATTTTGTATCTTATTTATTGTACTGCATTTCAGTTACGTCTTAAATTCTATTTTACGTTTTATAGACTTCCTTTCCTATCCCTCCATACATAAAAATTGTCCCATACTTTATAATATTCTGATGTGTCCCGTTCTTTCAGTTCTAAAGTCAAACTGTCCTGTTCGGCGCATCGAAGAACCTTATCGATTATTGCTTCGACGTTTGGAATTTCTTTTAACTTCCGAGTGTGGGCAAGCGAGATTCTCGCTGCCGTAATTGACATGAATAACTGGGTAACGTTTACTTTTAATTCGATGAAAATCGCAGGAACATTCAGAGTTGGTTTTCACCAGTCGGTGCCAAGAGGATACATCTAACGAACTTGCTCGTTGAGGAGCCTGCTTGACTCAAGAGTTCTGTTTGCGACAGGCGTAATTCCTTGATGACATTCTTCTGTCCTCCTTTCCCCTCTCCAGGAGAAAATGGCGAGACCTCTCGGGGCAAATCTTCAGATTCCAGCGGTGAAGAGGAAGCCAGCACGGGTCCAAAGAAGCCTCGCAGGCACAGGACCCATTTCACCAGCCAGCAGCTGCAGGAGCTGGAGGCTACTTTTCAGCGAAATCGCTATCCGGACATGAGCACGAGGGAAGAGATAGCGGGCTGGACCAATCTGACGGAGCCGAGGATAAGGGTGAGGGTCCCCGTGGAATGAGGCGATGGGGAGGGGGGGAAACAAGGGAAACGGCTCCTCAAATTAGCTCAGCCACCCCAGGGATGGATCCTGGAAGAAGGGAGTGGCCTGAAAGCCAAACCTTGGCAAGATGAGCCACGGTGGCCCAGTGGTGAGAGTGCGGTATTGCAGGCTGCTTCTGTTGACTGCCGGCTGACTGCAATTTGGCAGTTTGATTCTCACCAGGCTCCAGGTTGACTCAGCCTTCCTTCTTTCTGAGGTGGGTAAAATGAGGATCCAGATTGTTGGGGGCAAGAGGCTGACTCTGTAAACTTAGGGAGGGCTGTAAAAGCACTGTGAAACAGTATATAGTAGTCTGTGAAGCAGTATATAGCAGTATATAGCAGTCTAAGTGCTATTGCTATTCCTTCCTTCCTTCCTTCCTTCCTTCCTTCCTTCCTTCCTTCCTTCCTCTTATTACCTTTCTCCTTCACCTTCCTGGTGCCGCAATGCTTAGAATGAAGTATTGCAGGCTAACTCTGCCCAGTGTTAGGAGTTCGATCCTGACCGGCTCCTTCCAAGGTCAGTAAAATGATCACCCAGACTGTTGGGGACAAGAGGCTGATTCTATAAACCGCTTAGAGAGGGATGTAAAAGCCCTGTGAAGCGGTATATAAGTCTAAGGGCTATCGCTATTCCTTCCTTCCTGTTAAAAATGCACTATTGCAGGTTGACTCTGCCCACTGCCAGCAGTTCAATCCTCACTGTCTCAAGGTTGACTCAGCCTTCTGTCCTTCCAAGGACCATAAAATGAGGATGCAGGTTGTTGGGGGCAAGAGGCTGACTCTGCTTAGAGAAGGCTGTAAAAGCACTGTGAAGCGATATACGGTATAAGTCTAAGCACTTTTGCTAAGATCAGAGTTTCTTGGCTCACCTTTCTCTGAAGTATTTATATCAGTTTATAATGCCTTGGTAAGACCACACTTGGAATACCACATCAAGCTTTGATTGTCACAATCTAGAAATGAGTGCAGAGAAGAGCAACAAAGAGGGTAAGGGGGTTGGAGGCTAAAACATATGAAGAACGGTTGCAGGAATTGGGTATGTTTAGTTTGGTGAAAAGAAGGTCTGGGGGGACATGATAGCCGTGTTCTGATATCTCAGGGGTTGCCCGAGGGAGTCAAGCTGTTCCCCAAAGCCCCTGAGGGCAGGACAAGAAGCAACCGATGGAAACTAATTCAGGAGAGAAGCAACTTAGAACTAAGGAGGAATTTCCTGACAGTGAGAACAATTCATCAGTGGAACAACTTGTGAATGCTCCAACACTGGAAGTTTTTTAAGAAGAGTTTGGATAGCCACTTGTCTGAAATGCTATAGGGGTTCCTGCCTGAACAGGGAGTTGAGCTAGAGGACCTCTAAGGTCCCTTCCAACTCTGTTATTCCGTTATACCCCAACTTCTTCAGGAATTGTCAACTTTTGTGAGGTTGGCAAACTCGCAAAAGAAAGGAGAGATCTTTAGGGCCAGTAGGACAAGGTGGCAGAATCTTGAAAGCCCATCAAAGCAATTCTCCAGCTCATCTTAGACCTTGTGTAATTAAGGTGGAATTGCTTTCCTTTGGGGTCTCCAGACTTTGCAACTTTGAGACTTGTGGACTTCAATTCTCAGAACTCTCCAGTCAGCAAGGCTAGCTGAGAAATGCTGGGAGTTGAAGTTCACAAGTCTTAAAGTTGCCATTGCAAATGTCCAGCTGTCTGCAAGGAGGATCAATCCTTCCATTCCCCACCATCCAGTCCAGAGCTAAAGAAGTTCCTTGGATGAGAAGCACAACCAGAAAAACCAGAAAGTCCAGTTGCCTCCTGGAAAAAGCACTGTTAGGACAACCATGACCTGGAGGATAGAGTATCTCCATAGACGTTGAGTAGGCTTCAAACTTCCTCACACTTCTGCCTCTCCAAGGCACGTCTTTTGCAGTGCAGAGTTTTTCTCCTCTGCCTTTCCATACACATTCCAATCCCAGTTGTGTTGAGGCCACATTCTGGTTGGGAACTGGGGGTGGGGTGGGGGATTGAGTGACAGTGCATCTGGAAGACAGCAGAAGGGGAAAGACTGGAAGGAAAACTGGTGTAAATCACCGTGAAATGATGGGATGATATGTCCGATTTGAGGCTTGTAGGCTGGCTTAAGTGCTGTTGCTGCAACACACTGGTTTTTCTTTTTTGTTTTTAAAAAACACACACACACACCACATGCCCTATGATTGTTCACGCATTCCTCTATGGAAGCATGGAGAATGGGACAAACTAAAAGCATTCATAGGTGTATTTTGCAAACATCAGTAAATATACGTCTCCCGGGATAAGCGCTTGCGGGATACAGTCTGAATCGGTCCCCGAGAGCAAAGGTTTATTCTTCCAAGGATAAAGTTCTATCTTCAGGGAACTTCAGTCTCTAGAATGTGAACACCAACAACCTTCACAACCTTTTCTATACCCTGCACCCCTAAAATGCTTCTGATATATTCCCACGGCCCCTTAAAAACATAAATAATTATATGTATATAATATATATATATATATATGCCAAGTACCACTCACTCATCATGAAATCTCCAGAACTGTAAAGCCTACAAACTTGAAATTTGGCACACATGTTCCTCTTGACTTCTAGGTGCTTGCTAAGAAAGGGTTTTTCGAAATGACCATTGGATCATTAGTATTTCACTATTATTTCTTATACAGCAATTAACACGCTCTGATGCTAAGGAGTTCTACTCCCCTTCCCCACCTGAAAAGAACTCTGCTCCAACTGCCAGTTGCCTCACCTTCCGTTACCTCAGTTCAAACAGGCAGACGTTCCACTCCTTCACTCAGGAGCAGCCTGGGGCTCCTTATAGCAGTGGTCCCCAACCTTTTTCGTGCTGCGGCCCAGTACTGGCATCACAAAATCATCCACGGCACGCTACCGGCATCAGCACGCTTGGCAAGGCGAGCCGGGCGACCGGCCAGCCAGCCATCCCCCACTTCTCCCCGCCACCTTCAATTCCTCCTTTGTACCTGAGTCGATGGGCTTCGCGACGGCTTCGGGATGGTCGCTCGGCTCGCCTTGCCATGCGTGCTGAAAGAATCCTCGTGCCTTAGTTTTGTTCGAAGCCGTCGCCCCCCGTTCGATGAAACTAAGGCGCGAGGATTCTTTCAGCACCCAAACGCCGCTTATCCGGAAAAGCTCACCGAAGCACTTTTTCATCAAAACAAGATGGCGGCGCCCAGCAAACCGGTGGCCTGGTAGAAATTGTTCCACGGACGGCATCGTCCAGGGACCGTGGTTGGGGACCCTTGCCTTATAGCACTAAACGTCGGTACCTCGCCGAAACATCTACGCCTTCCATCTATGGAACTGCTTATGGACTCCAGGAGGTGGGAGTGATATTCCCTTATGTGTTTCAATCACCGGCCAGCACTGAGCCAATGGATCATAAACGGATTTCTCTGCATAGCCCAATCACAAAGTTTTGTCACAAAGCACGGGTATCCCGCTAGCTATACATGTGTACTATAATTTTGAAACTTCTAAACCCAAGTTTTTTGGGGAGTAGCGGGGCTGGAATATCATCTCACAACCCCTGCACTAGGCTGTTTTATCTGTTGTATTTATATGGTGCCTGGTGGTATGAGCTTTTAGTGGTTAATTAGGGCATGGATGACCAGTTATTAAGTCTTTACTTGCTGTTTCCTTGTGTGTCCCTGTCCCCTCGGCTCCTAAGTACCTGGTAGGCTGGGGGTCAATCAGCACCCCAATGGACTGACAAGGGGCTTGTTTCCCAGACTTAAACCATTTCTCTGGCTATTTTTGTTCGTGCTCAGCCAACAATTGTATTAGTTGTGGGAAAAAAAAATGAAGGCATGTCCTTGTTCAAAATACGTTCATAGGACCTGCAGGGCAGGAACTGTTTGGATCAAGAAATTCAAATTATTTTTCAGATAATCAGAGTTGGAAGGGACCTTGTAGATCATGTAGTCCAACCCCCTGCCCAAGCAGGAGACCCTACACCATTTCTGACAGATGGCAGTCCAGTCTCTTCTTCAAAGCCTCCAGGGATGAAACTCCCACAACTTCTGTCCGACCGGTTGATTGTTCTCACTGTCGGAAAATTCCTCCATTTCCAGGTTGAATCTCTCCTTGGTCAGTTTCCATCTGTTATTCCTTGTCTGGCCTTCAGGTGCTTTGGAGAATAGCTTGACCCCCTCCCTCCTCTCTATGGCAGCCCCTCAAATATTGGAAGGCTGCTATCTTGTCTCCCCTGGTCCTTCTCTTCCCTAGACTAGCCAGGCCCAGTTCCTGCAATCATTCTTCATACGTTTTAGCCTCCAGTCCCAGTTGCGCCAATATGACAACTCTCATAAAATGGAACTTTAAGGAAATTTATACCTCTGAGTTTATTGGTTTTCGAGTGAGTTAGTTGGAACGCTGACTGACATGTTTTTTTTCTCCTGACCTGCCTCTTTCCTTTCAAGGTTTGGTTCAAGAACCGAAGAGCCAAGTGGCGGAAAAAGGAACGCCATCAGCAAACGGAGCTTTGCAAAGGAGCCTTTGGCTCCCAGCTTAACGGGTTGACTGGAAACCCTTACGATGACCTCTACCCGACCTACGCCTATAATACCTGGACTCCCAAGGGGCTACACGGCAACCCTATCCACGGCAAAGGCTTCCAGCTCTTCAACTCCATCAACCTCAATTCTTTCGTGCCCCAGAATGTCTTTCCAGCCGCCACGGGAGCTTCTCTGCCCAGAGTCCCGTCTCTGGACAACTTCAACAGCCTGGCAAGTCCTCCCGGGCACTCAGGTCCTATGTATGGGCCTGGTGCCCCTTCGCCCTACATGTACAGGGACCCCTGCAACTCAAGCCTGGCAGGATTGAGACTCAGAGCGAAACAGCCACAATCCCCTCTCGATTATGGCGCCGCCCAGACCATCAGCCACAGCTCCAGCCAGTATCACCTGGACAGGCCGGTGTGACGCTGGGTTGCGGGTGGAGAGATGATCAGAATTGTATCCCATTAAGAATCCTCCCGGCGGCCTCCGTACAAATGAATTTTAAAAGCCTCTTCGAGTCCTGGGTGGAGAAAGATTAGGGTTGGCCAATGTTTTGGGTTGTCTCCTTTCGGAAGACCACGCCCGCTTCAAGTATTTTCTTAGCCCGGATTTTGCTTTGGTGAAAGGCTACAAAGCACCCAACCGTAGTCTAATTTCATCTGAACCGTTCAGGGTTGGATACCCGAGGTGGTTGGAATTAATCAATTAATAATAATGATCCTGGAAAGATGGCAGGGTCAGATGTTTAGAGGGGGGGAAAACATCTGTTTTTACTCATCAAAGCAGAAACTCTCAAAAAAATAAAAGAGGAAGAGGGGGAAAAAAACCCCCAAACCTCCTCTCTACCAAGGCAGTCTTCTTCAACTTGGCCAACCCCATGGGTGTTGTATTACAACACCTCTCATCCTCAGCCAGTATAGCCGTAACAGTTCAACTCAGGGTGTAAGCACTAGAAACGGGAAGGCGAGTTGGAGAATAGACCTATGGAGGCAGCTAGTTGGCGCTCTATTCACCTTCATTAATCTCTACAACACTATTAACCTCAGTTTCCCCCCCCCTGGGTGCCCAGAAACTTCCAGGTCAGGGCCCTGAAAAGGAATTAGATCCCCCTATTCTCCTCTTGTGCTGGTCCACTCCCCTATATCACTAGACAGATAGTAGTTAGACTTATATACCGCTTCACAGAGCTTCACAGCCCTCTCTAAGCGGTTTAAAGAGTCAGCCTCTTGTCCCCCAACAATCTGGGTCCTCATTTTACCCACCTTGGAAGGACGGAAGGCTGAGTCAACCTTGAGTCAAACTACTGGCAGTGGGCAGAGTTAGCCTGCAATACTACATTATAACCACTGGGAAGGAAGGAGGGAGGGAGGGAGGGAGGGAGGGAACGAAGGAAGGAAGGAAGGAAGGAAGGAAGGAAGGAAGGAAGGAAGGAAGGAAGGAATAATAGCAATAGCACTTAGATTTATATCCCGCTTCACAGTGCTTTCCAGCCCTAAGTGGTTTACAGAGTCAGCCTCTTGCCCCCAACAATCTGGATCTCCTCATTTTACCTTGAGCCTGGTGGGATTTGAACTGCTGGCAGTGAGCAGAATTAGCCTGCACTACTGCGTTCTAACCACTGAGAGAGAGGGAGGGAAGGAAGGAAGGAAAATAACAATAGCCCTTAGACTTATATACCACTTCACAGTGCTTTCCAGCCCTTTCTACGCAGTTTACAGAGTCAGCCTCTTGTCCCCCAACAATCTGGGTCCTCATTTGACCCACCTTGGAAGGACGGAAGGCTGAGTAAATCTTGAGCCTGGCAAGATTCGAACTGCCAAATTGCAGGGAGCCTGCAGTACTGCACTCTAACCACTGTGCCACCGTGGTTGGATCCTGTAATTTCAGCTTTGCCCTGAGCTTTCCTCTCCTTTTCCTAGGCGGCTGGAGGCCAAAACCTATGAAGAACAGTTGCAGCAATTGGGTAGGTTTAGTCTAGTGGGAAAAAAAGTACTCAGGGTGACAAGATAGTAGCGTTCCAATATTTGAGGGGCTGCTACAAAGAAGAGGGAGTCCACCTGTTCTCCAAAGCACCAGAAGGCAAAGCAAGAAACAACGGATGGAAACTACTCAAGGAGAGAAGCAACCTGGAATTAAGGAGAAACTCCCTAATGTCGCGAGGACCATCAACCAGTGGAACCACTTGCCACCAGAATTTGTGGGCGCTTCTTCCCTGGAAGTTTTTCAGAAGAGACTTGGACAGCCACTTGTCTGAAATGGTATTGAGCAGAGGGAGCTCGACTAGAAGACCTCCAAGCTTCCCTCCCAGCGGTGTTGATCCTGCGGTTCGGTCCGAGTTTCATCCTCCCAGTCTGAGGCTTTTGGCCTCCTACACCATCAATCCTGCAGCTCCAAAGTTTGACGGAGGGCTAAGAAAGGCTTCCCTTTCCTTTGGCTGCTTTGTGGCCTCTTCCATTTCAGAAAATTTAACAATCCCGTCTATCCTGAGAGGTCGAAGTCATAAATGGGAAAAGGGGTCGTAATTCACATTTTTCCCCACTCAGGGCCATCGTAACTTTGAACCATCACTAAATGAACTGTTATAAGTCAAGGACTGCTTGTCGTTTTATCAGCTCGGGAGTCTTCTGAAAACTGGGCTGCCTTTTATTTTGCATTCTTTTGCAAATAACTAAAAAACTAGAGACAGCATGGCAACCTATTTTCTCCTTCCTCTTCTATCCGGCGGGCGTATTTCAGAAGGTTTTCCTTCTCTACTAGATGAACGTGTCAGATGGAAGCTCTATTCTTTTTAATCTCCATAATCCACCCTTCTCCTCCAGGTGCCCTCTAGATACCTTAAGCTAAGCCCACCCCACGTCACGTCTAAGTTGCCTCTCTACTGCGAATTCTGCTGCCCTTCCCAATGAAGAATGTCCTTGAAAACTATCTGGAGACCTTTTGATCATGTCCTTTTTTTGCCTGATCCATCTGGAAGTGCAGCTGATAAATTTAGAACTAATAAAAGGAGATACTTCTTCACTCAGCGTGTCGCCAGTGAGTGGAATTCACAATCGCAGAAGGCAACCTTTGCCTCCAAGGAAGTTGAAACGAGCTCTCCTCCAACTATAAGCCCATAGTTAGTTATTTTCCCGAAATGTTTACTGCTGTTTTAGGATTTGTGTTATTTCACCCTTTATCTCTCTCTCTCTCTCATCTATCTATCTATCTATCTATCTATCTATCTATCTATCTATCTATCTATCTATCTATCTATCTCTATTTTTCTATCACCCATCTATCATCTCATATCTATCTAATCTCTTATCAATCTCTATTTTCTATCTATTTATCTCTCTCATCTATCTCTTATCTCTATTTTTCTATTATCCATCTATCCGTCATTATCTTTCTAATCTCTTATCCATCTCTATTTTCTAACTATCTACCTACCTATCTAATCTTATCTCATTCATCTCTATTTTCTATTTATCTATCTCTATCATCTATCTCTATCTTTCTATAATCTATCCATCCATCCATCCATCCATCCATCCATCCATCATGTCATCTATCTCTATCTATCCATCCATCCATCCATCCATCCATGCCCACCTATTTCATCTCTTATCATCTATCTATATAATGTTTAACTGTATAATATTTTTACTGTAACCAGAGACATTTAAGGAGTGGGTCACAGATAGATTTTTTTTTCTAAAAAAATAAATAAAATGTGCCTGCAGACGTTCGGAATTTCCCATGGTGAATCAACAGGGGGAGATGGGGGTGTTTTATTTAGCCGCCCCTTTGAGGAAGGGAGACCAAACAACAATTCTTATTGTGTGTTTCTGGGGAAGAAAATGTTGCGACCCACCAACAGCCAGAGGAGCTGGCAGCAGATTCAGACAGTGAGGAGGTTGGGGAGCAACATGGGCCAGTCCTGGGGTCTGGGGAAGGCTCGGACGAGGGCTCTGCATCGGAGGCAGAGATGGGGCCAGGGCCCTCTGACAGTTATCAGCTGCCTTTGGAATCGGACATCAGTGAGGCAGAAGAACAGCTGGAGCCTGTTCCCAGTGTGCACATGCACGGAGCTGCCGGAAGAAGGGAACAGCTAAGGAACAAGGGTCGACTCGGGAGTAAAGGTACAGGTGGACGGTGAATGGCCCCTCCCATAGGGAATAAGGAGGAGCAAAAGGGAATGGTGTTTGCAGGAGATAATTAGTTCATTTAATGAGGGTGAAGATCTGTTCCCGACTTGTTGGCAAGTATTCTCTGCTGCAGCATGGCATTTGGAAGCTATCGGCCTGACAATTCTCCCAGCCTGATTAAGGTGCAATCTCTTGAAAAACTGTTTGTCGGGACTTTGCTGGATGTGAATGAGAGGAAATACACATTAGCCTAAATAAAAGGGGTTTTGTCAGGATGATTTTGGGAAGCCCAGTTCAGAACACAAAAAGGTTGAGAGTTACAAGATTTGAGCTGGGGGAATTGGTCCAGAGGAGGAACATTGAGTGATCATTCCTGCACATTGTAACTCACCTTTAAATGCCCTCAAAGGGAAGACTCCCCATTTTGACCTATGCTTGCCAACACAACTAAGCCTTGCGGGAAGATCCAGGGAGCTCCAAGGTCTCCATACTCAAAAACTTCCAAGGCTTGTAGACTTCAACTCCCAGAATTCCCCAGCCAGCAGGAGTTGAAGTCCACAAGTCTTGAAGTTGCCAAGTCTGGAGACCCCTTATATAGCTGAACAAATTGACAGGCAGGGAAGACAAAGGAGATCCCATTTAATCCCCTTGCATCAATTCCAAATCTGACTTTTCCAAATATAAAGACTATGACTATTTGGGGTATGGCCTTGGTTGTAGGTTTTTTTTTTTTAGGTCAATGGTATTTGTTGTAAGACGGACATGTTATAGAGCAGCAACGGGTCTTGGTTCTTCTGGTTCATTCCAGCTACTGGTGAATTGAGGTCTTTTGGTTAGATCTAAAAATATCTCTTGGCGTAAACAAGTCATCAGCCTCCTGGAATCGGAATCTCTTGACAGAATGCTAGGAGTATATTTTAGTCCCACTACAAAGGAAGTGATGGGACCATGGTACACATATAAACAGACCTTGCCCTCCTCCGTCCACTTGGAAGAGGTCAGTGTGACATGTCCTCAAAGAACTCCACTTCATCAAGATTATGATCTGCTCCACGCTTGGTTGCCCAACTGGGAGAATCAGACATAGCACCCGAGCAAGAGCACAGGAGATCAGCTTGCAGAGACAGGCTTTTCAGACCATTCATGGGTTTTCTCACAAGATTCAGCGCCTTATTTACTATTTACAATATTTGCACCCTGTCAGTATGTTTCTTCCAAAAGCATCTGCAGCTCTGCAGCCATTATGATGTCAAATACCCTTTAAAAAAAAAAGTGGATGTGAATAATTGGACAATTTAAAAGTCACTCCGGATTCTTGGTTCTTAAGAATTGTCCAGTTATTGGATTCAGAACAATTCACCGGTGGAAGTGCTGGCCACCAGAAATTGTGGGTGCTCCATCACTGGAGGCTTTTAAGAAGAGACTGGATAGCCACTACTTGAGGAGGGGGTTGGACTAGAAGACCTCCAAGGTCCCTTCCTATTCTATTCTATTTCTATTCTATTCTATTTTCTCTTCTATTCTGTCTCCTGTTCTGTGTTATAATCTTTATTGTATCCTTATTCTATTCTATATTCTATATTCCATTCCATTCTTTATTCTGTTGTTTATTCTATGCTAGTTTATTCTATTCTATTGTTTATTCTATTCTATTCCTATTTTATTGTCTCCTATATTCTATTTATTCTATTCTTTATTGTATTCTATATTCTATTCTATTCTATTCTATATTCTATTCTATTCTTTATTCCATTCCATTCTACTCTTTATTCTATTATTTTATTCTATTCTTTATTCCATTCCATTCTTTATTCTATTCTATTTCTATATTCTATTTATTCTATTCTCTATTCTATTCTATTCTATTCTCAATCCTATTCCTATTCTATTCTATATTCTATTTATTCTATTCTATATTCTATTCTTCATTCCATTCTATTCTATTCTTTATTCTGTTCCATTCCTATTCCTATTCTATTCTGTCTCCTATTCTAAGTTCTATATTCCTATTTCTTCTCCTTTCCCTCCCTGGGGAATCGTCGCGGCCGCTCCATCATCGGAGACTTTTGAAAGGTTGGAGAATAACTGGCCCGCCATGCTGGGGCCCCTTCCCGCTCCGTCATTCCTTTTATCTTCGCCGTCCCTTTCAGAGCGGGGCGAAGCGCACAGAGCCGAAGTCGAAAAGAAACCCGCACGTCTAGCGCGCGTGCCAAAGGACGTCCCCTCTAGGGATCCTTACGTCACGCTCTCCTCCTCCCGGGTACCCAGAACGAGCCTTGAAAAAAAGAGGAAGGACTACCGGAGTTGACCCGGAACCGGAAGTTCCGAAACGTTTCCTCCCCCCTTCTCTCCTTTCTTCCGCCTGCGCGTGAGGGAAGCGTTGCCCGGGAAGCGAGAGACCCGGAGCGGCCGGAGAAAGGCCCAGCCGAGCCGGGGCGGAGAACGAAGCAGCGGCCGGAGCTCCCCGAAGATCCGCTGCTGCCGCCGCCGCCGCCGCCATGGCGGACGTGACCGCCCGGAGCCTGCAGTACGAGTACAAGGCGGTGAGTGCGGGGCCGGGATGGCCGAGCGCCGCTTTCGTGGGCCTGTCCCGGGCTGGGGTCTCCTCCTCCTTGGGCCCCGCGGAAGGGGGATCGAAGGAGCCGGCTTGGGAAGTCCAGGCCTGGGAATGGAGGCACCGGGAGGGAAGCCTGTCCTGTCCTCCCTCTTGTGGGGATCCTCGGGGGTCCTGGGGGGGTAGATTCCTCCAAGCAGTCGGGGCCCAGAGAAGGGGGGGGAGCGGTCTCCAACCTGGGCCCCTTTAAGCCTGGAGGACTTCAACTCCCAGAATCCCCCAGCCAGCTTTGGTAGGCAGAGGCTGAATTTCTGTCCCCCTTATTTTCCTCCCCAAAAACTAAACTCGACCACGTAGTTTCGTACTGAAGCACAAACATAGAACTTGCAGAATATAGAACGGAAATAGAATAATACATAGAATATAGAATATAGGATAGAAATAGAAGAGAATATAGAATGGAATACAACATAGAATATAGGAGAAGAGAATATAGCATGGAAATAGAATACAACATAGAATATAGACTAGAATATAGGATGAAATAGAGAAGAGAATATAGAATGGAAATAGAATACAACATAGAATATAACTAGAATATAGGATAGAAATAGAAGAGAATATAGAATAGAAATAGAATACAACGTAGAATATAGACTAGAATATGGGATAGAAATAGAAGAGAATATAGAATGGAAATAGAATACAACATAGAATATAGACTAGAATATGGGATAGAATTAGAAGAATACAGAATTGAATAGAATACAACATAGAATATGGGATAGAAATAGAAGAGAATATAGAATAGAAATAGAATACAACGTAGAATATAGACTAGAATATAGGATAGAAAATAGAAGAGAATATAGAATGGAAATAGAATACAACATAGAATATAGACTAGAATATGGGATAGAAATAGAAGAGAATACAGAATTGAATAGAATACAACATAGAATATAGGATAGAAATAGAAGAGAATACAGAATGGAAATAGAATACAACATAGAATATAGGATAGAAATAGAAGAGAATATAGCATGGAAATAGAATACAACATAGAATATAGACTAGAATATAGGATAGAAATAGAAGAGAATATAGAATGGAAATAGAATACAACATAGAATATAGACTAGAATATAGGATAGAAATAGAAGAGAATATAGAATGGAAATAGAATACAACATAGAATATAGACTAGAATATAGGATAGAAATAGAAGAGAATATAGAATTGAATAGAATACAACATAGAATATAGACTAGAATATAGGATAGAAATAGAAGAGAATATAGAATGGGAATAGAATACAACATAGAATATAGACTAGAATATAGGATAGAAATAGAAGAGAATACAGAATTGAATAGAATACAACATAGAATATAGGATAGAAATAGAAGAGAATATAGAATGGAAATAGAATACAACATAGAATATAGACTAGAATATAGGATAGAAATAGAAGAGAATATAGAATTGAATAGAATACAACATAGAATATAGACTAGAATATAGGATAGAAATAGAAGAGAATATAGAATGGAAATAGAATACAACATAGAATATAGACTAGAATATAGGATAGAAATAGAAGAGAATACAGAATTGAATACAACATAGAATATAGGATAGAAATAGAAGAGAATATAGAATGGAAATAGAATACAACGTAGAATATAGACTAGAATATAGGATAGAAATAGAAGAGAATACAGAATTGAATACAACATAGAATATAGGATAGAAATAGAAGAGAATATAGAATGGAAATAGAATACAACATAGAATATAGACTAGAATATAGGATAGAAATAGAAGAGAATACAGAATTGAATACAACATAGAATATAGGATAGAAATAGAAGAGAATATAGAATAGAAATAGAATACAACTAGAATATAGACTAGAATATAGGATAGAAATAGAAGAGAATATAGAATGGAAATAGAATACAACATAGAATATAGACTAGAATATGGGATAGAATTAGAAGAGAATACAGAATTGAATAGAATACAACATAGAATATGGGATAGAAATAGAAGAGAATATAGAATGGAAATAGAATACAACATAGAATATAGACTAGAATATGGGATAGAAATAGAAGAGAATACAGAATTGAATAGAATACAACATAGAATATAGGATAGAAATAGAAGAGAATATAGAATGGAAATAGAATACAGCGTAGAATATAGACTAGAATATGGGATAGAATTAGAAGAGAATATAGAATGAAAATAGAATACAGCGTAGAATATAGACTAGAATATGGGATAGAAATAGAAGAGAATATAGAATAGATTATACAATAGAATATTGAAGGTGGCGGCCCTTTGTGAGCTGAATGCAATGGAATTTCATTTTACTGTGTACTGATTAGTGTTCATTCAAAGTGACAATAAAGTTATTCTAAATCTAAGATTATATGGATCAATTGTGTTCAGAATCTTTCTCTGAGCCTGAGATGGAACCCAATCTCCTAAGCCAATGTTTTGAAATTTCAAGCCCTTCTTAAAGTTGCCAGCTTTGAAAATACACAGTCATAACCTACTGCCAGCGCTTTGTGATTCGGTGGCGATGAACTAATTTCAGGGCAATGATGGAAAAATGTGCCTTTCATTTAATTATAACGTAATCCGTTTAGGCGCTTGCCTGACTCAAAGGTTAAGCAAGAAATGTTTGAAATCAATTGTTGTATAGCCATTACCACCTTGCTGATCTCTCTCTTTTCCCCCTTTCTCTTGTCTGTGTCTGGCAATTCTTTCAGAACTCTAATCTTGTGCTTCAAGCTGACCGGTCTCTGATTGACCGGACCAGACGCGATGAGCCCACAGGAGAGGTCTTATCGTTGGTTGGGAAGCTGGAGGGCACCCGCATGGGTGATAAGGCCCAAAGGACCAAACCCCAGATGCAGGAAGAAAGAAGAGCGAAGTAAGCAAAGAAATATATGCTTGTTGCCTGTTAATATCATACTGAGTTGAGTGAATTCCAGAGTGGGTGGATCTGACACGCTCATTGCATCTTCTGCTTATGATGCTGAGGTTTCTATTGCACACTGATGTGCCAGCACTGCATGTTCAGTTGATCAGAATATTAAACGTTTCCATATCATCTTCTGGAAAACTTTACTTCTAGAGGTCTGTAGAGATTCTCAGTCATCCTGGTTGTCCCAAAGGTGCTTTTTCAGGAGGCAACTTGGATGTCCTTGTTTTTTGTTTTGAAGACATTTTGCTTCTCATCCCACCCAAGAAGCTTTTTCAGCTCTGACAGGAGCTTCCTTTCCCCACCATCCTGTCAGAGCCGAAGAAGCTTCTTGGATGAGAAGCGAAACATCTTCAGAACAAAAACAAGAAAGTCCAGTTGCCTCTTGGAAAAGCACCTTTGGGTCTACTTCATCTCACTCCCCAAGGTTCAACTAGAGGTTGAGGTTGAAGATGCTGCGAAAAAAACAATGCTGATTAAGCAGTATGAATCGATAGAAGTTGAGGCCTGGGGCAGAGAAAATTGTAAGCAGAGATAAAGACAAGCTAATGAGAATGTTCCTCTGGGCGTAGGAAAAGAAGGTGGTTATTGTGCTTCAAGATGATGAGGGTTGGTGATCTCCGAGAGACAGGATTTCATAATCTTGAAATACATTGGCACAAGATCACAGCCAAGTAGAATAATAGGGGTACCAGCTATCCCATCAGTGGGTAAAGAAGATCTGTGTATTTAGAAAAAAAATCACAGATTGGTGAATGGAGGAAGGAACTAATTAATGTATATTTTTGTCATAAAACATAGCTGGATGATACTTTTATTAGGATAATCTAATACAAAAGTGAGCAGATTTTCAGCTTCTCGATAACTTATAAGAATATCGTTATCAAAAGAAAATGGGTGTGTCTGGGGGGGAGAAAGGATGGATAATTTAAAGAGATGGATTTCTAGTTACTGAGCGGTTCTAAAGGAGGATCCTGGGCTGAATGTAGAGTAATTAAAATGCTGTCCATATCAGAATAATTTTGATCTGGACAGAGAAAAAAATACACATTTGTGTATGATATAAATCCTCAGAAAGAGCTTTCTTGGCTCTCCATTAGATAGATTTTCTTGTGTCTTTTCTGGCTGTTGGCTAATCTTCCTCCTGGTTTCCTAGGAGGCGCAAACGTGATGAAGACCGGCATGACATAAACAAGATGAAAGGCTACACCCTGCTTTCCGAGGGTATTGATGAGATGGTGGGAATTATCTATAAACCCAAAACGAAGGAGACTCGGGAAACCTATGAAGTTTTACTGAGCTTCATTCAGGCAGCTCTGGGTGATCAGGTGAGTGAAAAACAGGTGCTGCATTTGTCCTACCTGAGATTTCATAATTACCCTACTTTGTAACCAGTATTGGCAATTTTTGTGCAAAAGCTATAGGAGACCATAATTGAGCTCTTGTGTAGAAACACAGTCAGGTAGGTTTCTGAAGCTCTTTATCATTTCTGTAGAGTCCACTGGAATTGAATGGCCAATACATTTTAAGAAATAAAACAGAGATACCTTAACACTTCAAGATGATCAGCTGTTTTATTTTTTGCTGTTTCTGTCCACTGAGTAAAATGAACATGTCATTTGGTTCAGTGTAGAAACTAGGAGCTTAATGTAGTGTTTGGGAAATCCAGTTTTTTTTGTACTCTTGAGATGTTGAATTTTTACATGCTGTACTAAAGAAAACAAGCTGGTGCCTCATTATCTTTTTATGGATAACTTAATCCAGTCTTTATTTCCCCAATAGCGCCGCTGAGATATGATTCCTGGTGTTTGAACTGACTTTGGATTTTTTTTTTTTAACCGTGATTGTTCAGGGGTGTAGCCGAAGTATTACCAAAGAATTATTTCCAATTATGTTGTGTTTCCACAAATGCTTATTATCGCTTTCTGAAACATGTTTATGGCTCAGACAACATGGCATGTAAAATAATAGAACAGTTATCAAATGAAAACATATTAAGAATGAATAGAATACGATTGCTTATTGTACCTTATGACTATTATTAAGTGTTGTACCTTATGATTCTTGACTCTTGACAAATGTATCTTTTCCCTTACGTACACTGAGAGCATTTGCACCAAGACAAATTCCTTGTGTCTCCAATCACACTTGGCCAATAAAGAATTCTATTCTATTAAAAACCAACTAAGGCAATAAACTAGCAAGCAGAACTAAAATAGACTATACGTAATCAAAGGCTCAAGAAAGCAGCCGGCTCTTAATTCCTAAAGGCCCGCGGTGTGGAGAATAACTGTGTTTTGGGGAAGGGAGTGAGAAAAGGCCACCAAAGACCCCTCCTCGATCCCATAATGTGACTCTGCTCAATGTGTGCGCAAATACAGATGCATGCAGTCCCACAAATGAGTCCTATGATACAGGATAAATGTTCTCAAGTTTTCAGCCATTAAACTGGGCGCAAAAGGAATGGTATCAATGGATACATATAACGGTATTGAAATGTATGTATGTTTTCTTAAGTTTTTATATATATTTATATAAATGTGCAGCCTCGAGACATCCTCTGTGGAGCTGCTGATGAAGTGCTGGCTGTCCTGAAAAACGAAAAGCTACGAGACAAGGAACGGCGAAAAGAGATCGACCTCTTGCTGGGCCAGACCGACGACACCCGTTACCACGTCCTGGTTAACCTGGGCAAGAAGATCACAGATTATGGCGGAGACAAGGAGATCCAGAATATGGGTATAATCCGCGGCCTCGGTTCCTTTCAGCTTATGCTCTCTGAATTAGGACCTGGGGTGGGGGCAGCTTATAGTACAGTCTGATTTTTGGGGTTTTCTTGATTTGATCAAACAGGATGTGGCGCTAAGAGGCTGCAGGGACAAATTCTGTTTGCCTTATCGTTCTCTGCCCCGAGGGTCAGGGATGTTTCCAAGATGGTTAAATCTTAGAAGATTTTAGATTTGGAGTAACCGTATTGTCACTTCGAACATACACCAATCGGCATGCATTAAAATGAAATTCCATTGCATGCAGCTCTCAAAGGGTCTCCGCCTCCAATATACACCACGTAACCCTGACAAAATAAAATACAAAATTCTGCTCACGCCCACATCTACGACACAGCCACAATCCGGTCTAGTTTGGTTGTATAACGTTTTGGTGATTTCATCGTGAGATCTACCAGATTTGAAAAACATTTTAAGGATTGGGCTGCGGTTTGGGTTGCTAAGTTTGATAATGGGAAACTTCTGGCGATCTTAGTTGTTGCATTGGGATGGCAGAAGCTCCAGCTGGGAGGGAAGGATGAGCTTCACACCCAAAAGCCTTTGCGTGGTGTGACTCTTGTAAAATTACCTCTTTTCCCCGACATCGTAACTTACGGTCACGAAAAGCCGTGGTTCTAAAGGGAGGACTGCCTCTCCCTGCTTTTCCTCACCGAAACCCTTTGCTTTCCTTGGCAGATGACAACATCGATGAGACTTACGGAGTGAACGTGCAGTTTGAGTCAGACGAAGAGGTGAGCGTGGAGGCTCCTGTGCTGTAGAACAGGGGTCCTCAGCCTAAGCCGTGACCCACTAACTGCATGACTGGCTTGTGCATAAAGGCCCCTGCTCCCCTCCCCCTGGGCCCCCAACCCAGAAAAGTTGGGGAGCTCTGCTGTAGAATGTCAGGAGAGAAATCCTATGCCAGGTTCCAAGCAATGTAACCATCGTAAAACAATGCACTCCGAGGCATTGCAATTCCTCAAACAACAAATTGATTAAAGTACATCATTTTGGCACTAACTAGTGCAGAGGTCTCCAAACTCCCAGAATTCTCCATTGCTGGCTGGGGAATTCTGGGAGTTGAAGTCCACGAGTCTTCAAAGTTGCCAAGTTTGGAGACCTCTGGACTAGTGGAAAGGCAGCACTGAAAGTTTCCTGGCTTTCCACATCACTATAACTAGAATTTTCTCAATTTTCCAAAACAATATGTCACCTTGTCCAACCAGGGTGTGAAATGGCTTCCTGGCAGCTTCGCTTCTCCTCCCTCTGGCCAAGCAACCATTGGAACGTGGTTGACCCATTGTCCAGCTATGTCATTTTGGCTCTCAGCTCTTCCCCCACCCCACTTTCAGCTTCCAAGTGTGTCAAACTGAATTTGTATGAATAACCCAGGTATAACCCAATCCACCCCCTAACCAGTCTCAGGCTTGACCTCTTAGCAACATTGAATCGTGAAGGGGCTATTTTAAGTAAAAAGAGCCGTTGTGAACCAACAGGAAGGCGATGAGGATGTCTACGGCGAAGTCCGGGATGAAGCATCCGATGAAGACCTGGAAGGCGATGAAGCTGTCGTACGCTGCACCCTCTCGGCTAACGTGAGTCCCCGGGAAAACGAGGCCTTTTGGTTTTTAAAAAATAAATAAAATCAAAAATTAGTTTGATTACATTGGAGACTAGCCACCTTGTACGTTTTCCTGGAAAAATCCTGGCCAGGGGAAAAGGTTTTGAATAACTTGAGAATCAGTTGTTCCTACGTATGTCAGTCTGTGTAGGTAGTCCACGATCACAACGGAATCCAACATTTCTGTTGCAATTTTATATCTGCGTTCAAGGATTCCCTGTAGTGCAGGGGTCTCCAACCTTGGCCGTTGTGGTGACCCTCAATGGCACAAAGGCAACACAGTTAGATAATCCGTAGGAGTCCCTTTATTAGCTCCACCTTTGACCCCAATGTCCTGGTTACCTTCTTGGCTGGAGGAAAACTCTCCCAGGAACAGCCTTTGGCTGCAGTGAATGAAGTCCAAAACATGGTCAACAAAAACTTTAAAGTTCAAACAAGCCAAACTGAAGTAATTAATTAGTCCAGCAGGACAAGAGAAAGAATTTCAGACTTGAGGGCACAGCAATAACTCAACACAGTTTGGAAGACGCCAGGAACACAGATAAGCAGTCGACACAAGATAAACTCACGTTTGCTCTGCAGTCAGCTTGCATCTCTTAAACTTTCATTCCCAGATGTGGCTAATGAAGGGAATCAGGGCCCTTTCCTCCCCCGTAAGCCATGCAACCCACGTTGCTCCCTTCTCCGTTCCTCCCTGTGTGTTCTAGGATGAAGAGGGGGTGGGCTTGGATCTTCCTCTGAACTCCCCCTCCTTTATTCTAGCTCTCCCCTGCTCTGCCCAGCCGGACTTTGCCCTTCCCCAGTTTCCACCACAGCCAACGGTGCCACACTCCCACTCCCTGTCAGCTGTTCGTCTTCCTTCTCGGATTCAGACGGGGTGGGGGTGGGGGGCATGACAGCCACTTTATCCCTGGCAGACTTCAACTCCCAACGCTGCCTGGGGAATTCTGGGAATTGAAGTCCACCAGGCTTAAAGTGGCCAAGGTTGGAGACCCCTGTTGTAAGTGCTTTCTAATTTCAGGAAGAATGAGAGAGGCTACGTATTCCTAGCGTCGCCTTCGGGCTTTGGGGTGTGTGTGTGTGTGCTTAGCCAAGCTCAGGGTGCGAGTCCTGGCATTTCTCCCCAGCTGGTGGCCTCGGGGGAACTGATGTGCTCCAAGAAGAAAGATCTGCATCCCAGGGACATCGACGCCTTTTGGCTGCAACGCCAGCTGAGCCGTTTCTATGACGATGCCATCGTCTCCCAAAAGAAGGCTGACGAAGTGCTGGAAATCTTGAAGGTGTGCTTGCTTGCTTGTTTGATCTTGGTGCTCTGATCCTGATCCTGCCTTTTTTTGGTGTGGGTGGGGGGGGTTGGCTTAATATTTGGGGCTCCAGAAGAAGAGCCTTCCCTGCTGCGGCTGCTGTCCTCTGGAACAGGGGTCTCCCACCTTGGCCGATTTAAGACTTGGGGACTTCCGCTTCTAGAAGTCCACAAGTCTTAAAGTGGCCATGGTGGGAGACCCCTGCTCTGGGACATCTTTGTCGTTGTCCCCCTCCCCTAAAAAAGTCAGTCCTGTCCCTCTTGGCCTCCTGAAAGGCCTTGGAAGACCTGGCTGTGCCAACTAGCTTGGGACCCCCAGTCGCGGTGTGGCACATCGGTGGTGACTGATGGAATAGAGAACGGCCCACCCTCCTGCTTCATTCAGTGTTAATTGTAGGGTTAAATGTAAGGTCTTTATTTATTATTCTGATGTTTCATACAGCATTTCGGTGTCTGAAAGTGCCTGGTGTTGCCTTTGGCTAGATTAATGTGATAAATAAAAAGTTGCGCATATTTATACCATCCGACCCATCTTTCACAAACGTGCCTATGTCAAAGATCCAATTCTTTCAAGCCCTTCAAGAGGAAGGCACTTTTCTCTTGTCTTTTCGCTGAAGTACAACACCAATTTTCTCAATCTCTGGGGCCTGAAATGGGAAGCAGGAAAGCTCTTGGGGGGGGAAAGCTGTCTTTTGGCTTCTCTCTGGTATACCCGGGCTCTACAGACGTATTATGAGGGCCTTGGGGTTCCTCTGAGCTTAGTTGTTTTCTTAGATGTTTCATTACCCAGCTAGGTAACATCCTCAGTGCTAGAAGGGAGTTGTTGTTTGTCTTCCGTTTGTAATGCTAACGACTCGCACTGCCAGTATTGGTGGGAGTATTCAAGGAACCCAGAGCAAATCCCATTTTCTTTTAGAGCTGATGATGTTACCTAGTTGGGTAATGAAACGTCTGCAAGAAAACAGTCAAGCTCAGAGAGCACCAAGGACCCCTCACTCCTCCTCCTCCTTCACCTCCACCACCACCTTTCTACAAATCCCACTCTCTTTTGCATGGATGATGTTACCTGTTTGGGTATTGAAATAAGGAAACAAATCAAGCGCAGATTCCTCATTTTAACCCTGAGCCACAAATATTCTATCAGTTCCCTAGACTTGTATTTATACAGGGAAGCCCAGTTTGCAAAATTCGGAAGAGCCAAATGCAGCGTGGTATTATCTCCAAAGAAGGCTGGCTCCAAACTCCTGAAGGGCACCTGCCAGTCAAAGGCAGCCCTCCTACGTTTCATTTTCCCGACTGCCCTGTGCCTCTCTTTGCCCTTCTGCCATTCGAGGCCCCACTCGTCATCCGTAGAAGATGAAACGGTTCGAAACGGTTTCAAACTGACAGCCGCCTCTCTCCGTTTTCTTCGCTTCCTTCCCCCAAGACGGCCAGCGATGACCGAGAATGTGAAAACCAGCTGGTTCTGCTCCTGGGATTTAACACCTTTGACTTCATCAAGGTGCTGAGGCAGCACAGGATGATGAGTGAGTATCTGTGTCGCTGGAATGTGAAACGCTCCTTTGTGGCGCTCCCCAAGAATTGGCTTCTTGTCCCAAAAGGTCCTTTGAGATGCCCTAGCAGAGGAGAGTTGGGGTTTTTTCTTCTTTCCACCCCGCTCGGATTTCAAAGAATCCCCTTTTCCCCTTTCTGGCTTCTGAAAACGGTCAGAATAGAGCTGGAAGGGGCCTTGGAGGTCTTCTAGTCCAACCCCCAGGCTCAAGCAGGGGACCCTGTGCCCATTTCAGACACAAGTGGCTGTCCAGCCTGTTCTTAAGTTCAGTGTGTTCTCCAGTGATGAAGGACCCATCACTTCTGAAGGCAAGTTGGTCCACCTCCCAGCTGTGGGAATCCAGGTCGCAAGTCCCTCGCCCCCGTAGATCCGTTGTAACTTCGAATGCTTGCTTACTGACTGGGGGATAAATTGAGGATCCCCTGCAATACTAGCCTGCATGCTGCGTATTTCCCTTGTGAGAATTTTATATTTATGTCCTTCCTCTGTGTGTGTGTGTGTGTGTGATGTGCAACTGATGTTTTGAACCAAAGGTGCTTTTTTCCCCAAGAGGCCGCTGGACTTTCTCGTTTTTCTTTTGAAGACGTTTCTGCTTCTCATCCAAGAAGCTTCTTCAGTTCTAACGGGATGGTAGGGAAGGGAAGGATTTATACTCCTTGCAGGCAGCTGGTCATTTGCATCCTTTTGGAAGGTTGTTGAGGCCACTTGGAGGTTTACCTGTTGTCTCAGGGTCACCTGAGTGGTGCAATGGGGTGTGAAGCCTTCTTGGAACTGCTGAAAGGACTGTGTTGTCGAATGGAGATAGATGATCCCTCTGTCAACTCATAAAATATTTCTATGTTGTTGTTTTTTCCAGTTGCCAAGACAAAGGGAAGGTGGGCGGGGAAGGGATTTGAAAGAGCAGTGCGGCAGCTTGGAAAGCAAAAGTGCATTCCATAAATGTTTTCAAAGATAGTAACTAGGTGACTGAAGTTTCTGCCAGGCAAATCTCTAACTGGAGAGCATGATTGATGACTCTGGGCTATGGAGGTGTCCCATTGGAGAATATCAATTACAATACACCCAGGGGGTGGAGGGAAAACCAAGGTCAAGGGTGACAATGAATGATGTGTCTCAGAGCCGGCTACACCCAGGCAATGCCGGATGTGTTAACTCCCAATAAATCCTTTGGAAGTTTTGGAAGTTTGGCTCAAGACTCACGATTTCATTGGGGTGACTGCCGGAATCCTGACACCATAAGTCTAAGTGCTATTGTTGTTGTTTTTTTTCAGTTTTGACATAGAATGGCCTCTTTAACCCCTCTTTCAAACCAGCGGTCCTCTCTGTCCAAAATGTGGACTTTACTGTCTTCAAATGTGGACTTTACTGTCTTTTAAATACAGATGGATTGCTGAATATAGTCCTGAGGGATTTGTTCTCCTGTGTCAGGGGTCCCCAGACTTGGCAACTTTAAGGCTTGTGGACTTCCTCACTCCTTGCTCTGAGGAATTCTGGGAGTTGAAGTCCACAAGTCTTAAAGTTGCCAAGTTTGGAGACCTCTGGCCTACGTTGAAGAGCTGAAGCTCCTTGGATGAGAAGCAAAACGTCTTCAAAGAAAAACCAGAACGTGACCCCGATGACAAGAGAATCTCCGTAGAATATTTGACTGATATTTTTGCTTTCTGGCTCTAGTCCTCTACTGCAGTCTCCTGGCCAGTGCTCAGAGTGAAGCTGAGAAGGAGAGGATTATGGGAAAGATGGAGTCAGACCCCGAGTTGTCCAAGTTCCTGTACCAGCTGCATGAAACTGAGAAGGAAGATTTGATCCGGGTAAGAATTTGACAGTAACGATCAAGAGAGAAACCTTTTTAAAAGGACGTTTGTACCAAAGCAGGCAAATCCAGAACTAGGATTGACTTTGCGCAATGCAGCTGCACCGTGTAGCTTATCTTTCGTGTCTCTAGCATTGCTACGTTAAGAGAAATACACAATTGAAGCGCTACTAAAACAAGTGAACAATAACAATAGCATTTAAGGCTTACCTTACATTCCAACCCCATAGTGCCTTTATAGCACTCCCTATAAACGTAAGCATTATTTGCGTATTGTCCCCAACGTTGTGGGTCCTCATTTTACCCACCTCGGAAGAATGGGAGTCAACCTTGAGTCGGTCAGGATCGAACCGATGACACTTGGCAGAGTTTGCTGGAAATACTGCACTTTAACCGCTCTGCCACCTGGGTTAAAATACTATTCCTTTAATATTGCAGCTGAATAATCTGTGCTACTTTATTCCTCATTAAGTTTCTACGTTCTTACTTGTTGAACGTAAGATGACCTTCTACAGTTGTCTGTCATCATTGTAAAATGACCCCTTTCATTGGGGCTTATTCCTTGGAAAGGGTATTTAAGACGACAGGTTTTAGGGACTGAAGCTTAACAAATGTTGGTTAACAAATGTTGGTACACAAAAGCTTCTAATTCCTCACTCACACACCTCACCTCCCCACCTCTCCAAAACAACAACTACCCACCTTTAGATGCTGTTTAGGGTTTTGTTTGAAAAATATCTCTGCCATTCACCATCAGAATTAAGATTTAAAGCCACTTGTTGGCCTTGCCTTCTCTTTCAGGAGGAACGCTGTCGCAGGGAACGTGTCCGTCAGTCCCGCATGGACACCGACCTGGAAACCATGGATCTGGACCAAGGAGGAGAGGTAATTGGATGGATGGAGTGGTTAGAGGCTGGCTTGAGGGCTCAATTTCCTCTGCCTGTCTGAAGTCCTCTCCCAAGTGACATTTGCCTTCTTGAATCGCAGGCCTTGGCCCCTCGGCAAGTGCTGGACCTGGAAGACCTCGTGTTTGCCCAAGGAAGCCACTTCATGGCCAACAAGCGATGTCAGCTGCCCGATGGCTCTTTCCGCAAACAGCGCAAAGGCTACGAGGAAGTTCACGTCCCTGCCCTTAAGCCCAAGCCCTTCGGATCGGAAGAGGTGAGCCTCCCTCTCTGTCAACTCCTAAAGCGTTCCTGGGCCTGCTCTTGAGTTGCCCTAGGCGGGGGAGAGGGGGAGAATTGATGGAGAAGCTCCGTTGCTATGACCAGAAGCCCATTCCACACATACCTTTCTCCAGATTGTATCCCAGGTTACCCAGAGCAAGCCAGAGAGGCGTGTTTTCCACAGCCCGAGAAAGTGCTCGGTTGGAGAATGCGATTTAGGACACACCCTGGGAGGAGGAGGAGGAGGGGACGGGGAAACGGGGTCATAGGTAGGCAGTAAATTACGTGGGGCAGAGCCAACTGCACTTTCGGACACGTTGCTCCTAAAAAATAATTGGATTTCTTTTGAAACTCGACTCGAGGCTCATGAATTAATTAGGGCATCCGCTGGAACCCGGACACTCTCATTTCCCTGCTGGGGCTTATGTTATGTGAATTTGGCATCGCAGTCATTCCTCTTCTTCCTCCATCATCTTCCTCAGCAACTCGTTCCTGTAGAAAAGCTCCCCAAGTATGCCCAGGCTGGATTCGAAGGCTTCAAAACCCTGAACAGGATTCAGAGCAAACTCTACCGCGCGGCGCTCGAGACGGACATGAACCTGCTACTGTGTGCGCCCACGGCAAGTGTCACCTTTCTCTTCTCCTATCTTGAGTTTTCCCCACTCTCTGATGCGTTGAGTTAAAACCGCGACCCCCTCCCTCCCTCCTTCCCTCCCCAGAGTCATTCTGGTGAGAATTATAGCCCAGAACACCTTGGGGAAGACAAAGGCTGCTCTCTTACGACACCGAAATATCATTTTATCACGTTTTATCTCTCTCTTAAATTATCGTATTCTATTCCAATTTCATTTTAGACTGTACTTTCTTCCAATTTCATTGGAAATCTTATTTTATTCTAATTTTTCGCAATTGTGTTTTATTCCAATTTCATTTCAGATTGATCAAAGCAATCTGAAATGGAATTGGAATAAAACACAATTGCGAATAAAACACAATTTTTAGTGATCATCTTGTTTCTGGAATTTTGCCCTCGCATACGGCCCAAGGGCTAATCCGTCAACAAAGAACCCCGAATCTCTCTTCCCTCCCCTTCAGTGCGTTCTACGGGGCAGGGGTTGAGGGAGTCACAGCAGGAATGAGGAGGATCGGCTTCTCTCTCTTGACGCTCTCTCCTCCTCCAGGGTGCCGGGAAGACCAACGTGGCTTTGATGTGCATGCTGCGCGAGATCGGAAAGCATATCAATTTAGACGGGACAATCAACATCGATGACTTCAAAATTATCTACATCGCCCCCATGAGGTCCCTAGTGCAGGAGATGGTGGGCAGCTTTGGGAAGGTAAGAAGAAGAGTTGATGGTGAGTCGGTAGAAGACACGCACACGAGTGGAGCGCAGCTTGAGGCCAACCAGTTGTGCCCAGTCTTAATGATCGACATTAAGGTCGGCTTTCCAAGGGATGAAATCCATTTAAAAAAAAGAAAAGAGCAACGTCCATCTTCCAAAACTCATTTCTTTTATTTAGGAAAGCATCAAATTGGCAAAGTCTGTTGTAATTCTCAATCTGACACAACCCGGAATTGCACCAGATAATATTGGAAGTTAAGAAACAGCCCCCCAAAAGTCACATTCTCCAATAGAAGTAAATCAATGTTTGCCTTGGTGTCATCAATCTCCACCTCCAAGACTCAGCAAAGTCAGCTTTCCTTCCCACAGGAAGAAGACCCACCTAGCCTAAACAACTCTATCTCCACTCCACCTCCAGGTCTCAGCAGGGTCAGCTTTCCTTCCCACAGGAAGAAGACCCACCTAGCCTAAACAACTCTATCTCCACTCCACCTCCAGGTCTCAGCAGGGTCAGCTTTCCTTCCCACAGGAAGAAGAACCACCTAGCCTAAACAGCTCTCTCTATCTCCACTCCACCTCCAGGTCTCAGCAGGGTCAGCTTTCTTTCCCACGGGAAGGAGAGTCAGCTAGCCTAAACAACTCTCTCTTATCTCCATTCATCCCACCTTAGGAATGTGGAAACCATTCCCCACCCTCCACGGCCAGCAAAGAGATAGAAAAGGAATATATAATAAGGCTAAATAAAATGGCTACGCAAATGTCGATTTCGGGCTTGACAATTAAGTGTTATAATGACTATTAAGTGTCGTACCTGGTGATTCTTGACGAATGTATCTTTTCTTTTTATGTACACTGAGAGCACGTGCACCAAAGACAAATTCCTTGGGTGTCCAATCACCCTTGGCCAATGAAGAAGTCAGTCAGTCAGTCAGTCAGTCAGTCACTCAATACCTTTTTCACCCCATTCCCTCCTTCCCTGTAGCGCTTGGCCACTTACGGCATCACGGTGGCTGAGCTGACCGGCGACCACCAGTTGTGCAAAGAAGAAATCAACGCCACCCAGATCATCGTCTGCACCCCAGAGAAGTGGGACATCATCACTCGCAAAGGAGGGGAGCGTACCTACACCCAGTTGGTGCGCCTCATTATCTTGGTGAGTTGACCCTCTCAAGGTTCTTGTTGGGGCCAGATGGGATCCAGGCATCCTTCCCCCCCACGGCAGCACGATCCGTTGGAATACCAATAGGATTTAGAGTTACATACCACTTCCCAGTGCTTCCCAGCCCTCTCTAAGCGGTTTGCAGAGTCAGCCTATGGCCCCCCCCAACCACCTGGGTCCTTGGAAGGATGGAAGGCTGAGTCGGTCAGGATCGAACTCCTGGCTGTGGGCAGAGTTAGCCTGCAATGCTGCAATTGTAACCACTGAGAGGTAGGTAGGTAGGGAAGGAAGGAAGGAAGGAAGATAGATAGCATTAGCCCTTAGACATGTACTGCTTCTCAGTGCTTCCCAGCCCTCTCTAAGTGCTTTTTAGAGTCAGCCTAAGTGTTTTTTAGAGTCAGCCTATGGCCCCCAACCATCTAGGTCCACTTTTGACTGACCTCAGAAAGATGGAAGGCTGAGTCAACCTTGAGCCAGTCAGGATCAAACTCCTGGCTGCGGGCAGAGTCAGTCTGCAATACTGCATTCTAACCACTGTGGCACCAGGAAGGAGAAGGAGAGGAAGGAAGGAAGGAAGGGCAATAGCGCTTGGACTTATGTACCGCTTCACAGAGCTTCACAGCCCTCTCTAAGCGGTTTCCAGGGTCAGCCTATTGCCCCCAACCACCTGGGTCCTCATTTGACCCACCTCGGAAGGATGGAAGGCTGAGTCAACCTCGAACCAGTCAGGATCGAACTGGTGGCAGTGGACAGAGTCAGCCTGCAATCCTGCCTTCTGACCACTGCGCCACTACAGCTCTTGGCAACTGTACCTCCCTTGGTTTGCTATTCATGGAGTCACCCTTTCTCCTCCGGGCAGGATGAGATTCACCTTCTCCACGATGACCGGGGCCCAGTTCTGGAAGCCTTGGTGGCCAGAACCATCCGCAACATCGAGATGACCCAGGAGGACGTGCGGCTGATCGGGCTGAGTGCCACCCTTCCGAACTACGAGGACGTGGCTACCTTCCTGAGGGTGGAGCCCACCAAAGGACTCTTCTACTTCGACAACAGGTATTTGATGGAAGGTGGCCGTCATGTTGAATGGCGACTGGGTACCCAATGCGTGACCCTCAGTGTCTAGCAGATCTCTAAAGTGCCCAGTTGCAGATGATTCTCTGGGTAGCTTGGCACACAAAAACTATGCAATCAATAATAAAGCCCAATAGATGCTGCTACCTGGAGGGGAACAGCAATTAATCTCTGTCATTCAATGTGAAGAATTAAACTTTTAAGGAAGTATAGGTGTGTTATGCAGATCTTTCTTTAAGCATTCTCTTCCGGCAGTATGTTCCTTTCCTTCTTTCCTTTCCTTTTTCCTTTCCTTTCCTTTTTCCTTTCTTTTCCTTTCCTTTTTCCTTTTTCCTTTCCTTTCCTTCGCCTTTCCTTTCCTTTCCTTTCCTTTCCTTTCCTTTCCTTCCTTCTTTTCCTTTCCTTTTTCCTTTCCTTTTCCTTTTTCCTTTCCTTTTTCCTTTCCTTTCCTTTCCTTTTTCCTTTCCTTTTCCTTTCTTTTCCTTTCCTTTTTCCTTTCCTTTCCTTTCCTTTTTCCTTTCTTTTCCTTTCCTTTTTCCTTTCCTTTCCTTTCCTTTTTCCTTTCTTTCCTTTCCTTTCCTTTCCTTTCCTTTCCTTTTTCCTGTTTCCTTTTTCCCTTTCCTTTCCTTTTTCCTTTCCTTTTTCCTTTTTGCTTTCCTTTCCTTTCCTTTCCTTCCCTTCCCCTTCCCCTTCCCTCCCCCCTTCCCTTTTTCTTTCTTTTCCTGCTGCCTTAACCACTAGCTGACTCTTTTATGAGGTGGAAGGCAATTTAGAGCAAACCAGCGGAGTGGATTAACAAGACAAGTAGTTCCTCAGATAAAAATCGAGCAATGTAATACTGGTTGCCTGGCTTCTGTCAAACAGCCCAAGGAGCTGTACAAAGCATGTCTTGGATATAAACAGATTTTTTTTGCACCTCTGATTTACACTTTGCAAGGCCGCCTGTGGTCGTCTTCAGCTCTCTCTCAGTTCTTCCCGTGTCTTCGCAGCTTTCGCCCGGTTCCTCTGGAGCAGACCTACGTGGGAATCACAGAGAAAAAAGCCATCAAGCGCTTTCAGATTATGAATGAAATCGTGTACGAGAAGATCATGGAGCATGCTGGGAAGAACCAGGTATTTTGTGTGTGTGTGTGTGTGTGTGTGTGTGTGTGTGACTGTGACTGCCTTTCATTTTCCCACGGATTTAATCTTGTTGCTAATGAAGGCAAATTGGCCATTTGGATCAAAGGAAAGAATTACAAGCACTTTTGTTGCTACTTCTGGACTGTGTGATCGAGGTGGAATGAAACTTTGATTTGGGGTTTTACTGATTACGTTGATCTGTTGCTATAGGAATGGCTAATTTATATTACTTTAGATAAGTAAAAAGTTGGGATTAGTTGTTCGTGCTTTATTCTACTGCAACAGAGAGAGATGGAAGTTTTCTTCCCTTCCTCCCCTCCTCACTTTTCTTTCCTCTTCCCCTTCGCACCTTGTCCTATTATTTGCTTTCATATTTTTAATATTTTATCCTTGTACTAGCTGGATACTTGTACTTTGCTAGGAAACTGTGTGGTGGGGCTTAGTTTTGGGGGAGGAAAATAAGTTGGGGGGGAATTCTGCCTCTACCTACCAGCATCCATCGATATTCATCTGGCTGGCGTCCTATCAGTGTGTGAGAGAGTTGAGGGCTGTTTGGAAACTGAAGGAGTATTTGCGGTGTGAGCAAGGAGACAGCAAGGAGCCTGGGCATGGCTTAGCTCAACTGTTCTGTACTGAAGCTGGTTGGTGCTGTGAAACTGAATCTGAAATTCCTTTGTGTTTTGCATTTGGAAGGATTTTTTTCAGGTGGGAATAATAATAATAATAATTAATTAATAATTAATAATAATATAATAATAATAATAATAATAATAATAATAATAATAATAATAATAATAATAATAATAGAGGAAATACTCTAAATGCTCTGATGGTTGCTTCAAAAAATCCGTTCTTAGTGAGCCCCAGAAGCCAAGAGGAAGATACGTGCCAAATTTCAAGTTTGTAGGCTTTACGGTTTTGGAGATTTTGTGATGATGTACGAGTGGTCTTTCGCTTTTATAGATACAGATTTTATTTATTCTAAGATCTAATAAAATGTCATTAAGAAAAGATAACAAAGCAAAACTAGTTAGGTCCATTGGGAGAAGCACCACTGTGTCCTATTATTCGCTTTCATATTTTTTATATTTTGTTTTTGTATTTTATTCTATCATCCAATAAAAAATATTTAAAAAAAGAAAGATAACCAAGGGATTGCAAAACGAGATAGACCCCATTGTGAGAAAACCCCTCTTGGTTCTTTGCTGCAGATTTCCTGCTTTATTCAGCCGTCGTTCTCGGTGTCTCGTTCGCCGTCTTCTCTTCTCTCCAGCATTCTAACCCCGGAAACTCCGCCGCCGCTGCGGGCCGAACTCTGATTTAACGGTTCTGTTTCTGACCTTTTGAACCCAGGTGCTTGTCTTCGTCCACTCCCGGAAGGAGACGGGCAAGACGGCGCGAGCCATCCGAGATATGTGCCTGGAGAAAGACACGCTGGGCCTCTTCCTGCGAGAGGGCTCTGCTTCCACGGAGGTCCTGAGGACCGAGGCCGAGCAGTGCAAGGTGCGTACGTATTTTCCTTTCTTCCTCCATCCCTCCTCCTCCTCCTCCTCCTCCTCCTCCTCCTCTGGGTTATCTGTGAGTGTCCGATTAGGTGTTAAACCAATTGTCCCTGTCTTTTACTGGCTGGTTGGCTTTGCATTCCACGGTATGTCCTAGCAAGAGGGCAGTCCGGACAACAATATTGCAGAATGCAATCTGGGTCGATGACTGGGGCCAGAGGTCTTCCAAACTTTTGGACTTGTCCCGGAACCTCTGTGTGTGTGTGTGTGTGTGTGTGTGTGTGTGTGTGTGTCTGTCTGTCTGTCTGTCTGTCTGTCTCTCTCTCTCTCTCTCTCTCTCTCTGTCTCTCTCTCTCTCTCTCTCTCTCTGTCTCTCTTTCTCTGACTGTCTATCTCTCTCCCTATCTCTCTGTCTCTCTATGTCTCTGTTTCTCTGTCTCTGTCACTCTCTCTCTGTGTCTCTCTCTGACTCACTCTCTGACTCTCTCTCTCTGTGTCTCTCTGACTCTCTCTGTCTCTCTCTGTGTGTGTGTCTCTCTCTCTCAGTCTCTCTCTGTCTCTCTGTCTCTCTTTCTCTGACTGTCTCTCTCCCTATCTCTCTGTCTCTCTATGTCTCTGTCTCTGTCTCTCTGTGTGTGTGTGTCTCTCTCTGACTCTCTCTGTCTCTCTCTGTGTGTGTGTGTCTCTCTCTCTCCCTGTGTGTGTGTATCTCTCTCCCTGTCTCTCTGTGTCTATGTCTCTGTATCCCTTTCTCTCTGTCTGTCTGTCTCTCTCTGTGTCTCTGTCTCTCTCTTTGGCTCTCTCTGACACTCTCTCTCTCTCTCTCTCTGTCTGTCTGTCTCTCTCTCTCTCTGTGTGTGTGTGTCTCTCTCTCTCTGTCTCTCTCCCCCACCAATTATTGAAAGTAAATTGGGAAGAACTTTCTTGTTACCCTTCTCACAAACTTCGCTGTTTTCTCCTGTATACAGAATCTGGAACTTAAGGACTTGCTCCCCTATGGATTTGCCATTCACCACGCGGGCATGACCAGGGTGGACCGAACATTGGTGGAAGATTTGTTTGCAGATAAACACATTCAGGTGCGGCATTCCGCTCCCTGGAATAACAAATTCCCTGTTGTTGAATGTTCTAGAATACTTAGAGAAGGCAAAGGAGGCTCCGAGGGAATCTTTTCGTTACTTGGGGACTGCTGTAGGTTTTCCTTCTCAGGGAAGATTGTATGTGAACAGCTTTGGGGTGGCGGGTGTCACTCTAGATGGGGAGTATTTTGCTACAGGTAGTCTGTTCTGTTGTACTCTACTCTATTCTAGAATTCTTTATTGGCCAAATGTGATTGGACATACAAGGAATTTGTCTTTGGTCCATAAGCTCTTGGTATACATAAAAAATACATTCATCCAGAATCATAAGATACAATATTGAGCGATAGTCATAGGTTACTAAATAAGAAATCAACACCACACTAGGAAACAAATAAAAAAATATAAATTGTAGAGATACAAGCAACAAGGTTATAGTCATAAGTGGGAGGCGATAGGTAATAGGAAGGGTGAGGAGAAGAATAGTAAAAACAGTCTTAGTAAATAGTTGGACAGTGTTGAGGGAATTACTTGTTTAGCAGAGGGGAAAACTCCCCTTGTGTCTAGTTGTTCTGGTGTGCAGGGCTCTATAGCGTCGTTTTGAGGGAAGGAGTTGAAACAGTTTATGTCCAGGATGTGAGGGGTCTGTAGATATTTTCACAGCCCTCTTTGTGACTCATGCAGTATATACAGGTCCTCCATGGAAGGACCTGTATACTATATAATTAGGCTTTTGCTGATATTGCACTTTTATGGAAATATTAGACACGGGATGAGATCTAATCCTTCTCTTGCAGGTTCTGGTCTCCACTGCAACCTTGGCTTGGGGTGTTAACCTCCCTGCTCACACGGTCATCATCAAAGGGACACAGATTTACAGTCCTGAGAAAGGACGCTGGACTGAGCTGGGTGCCCTGGACATCCTACAGGTAAAATCCCGCTCTCCCCAGTTGGGCACTCCACTAACGCAGTGCATTTAAGTACCCAGACCATCATTCTTTCTCATCACAAGAAACTTGAAACTCTGTATCAGATCCCATGCTTGTATCTCAAGACGTGTGATGTGTTTTGTTTAGATGTTGGGTCGTGCTGGAAGGCCTCAGTATGACACGAAGGGCGAAGGTATCCTGATCACGTCCCACGGCGAGCTGCAGTATTACCTCTCTCTTCTCAACCAGCAGCTGCCCATCGAGAGCCAGATGGTGGCCAGGCTCCCCGATATGCTCAATGCAGAGATTGTGCTGGGAAACGTCCAGAATGCCAAGGTGAGGACGGGGTGCCCATATCCGGTTCATGTTTGGAAATAATTCCGAGGTTGGCAGCCTTCGGACATTATAGACATTGTGATGACCCAAAGAGGCGTGGCACAAAGGCAACACAGTCAGATAAGCAATAAGAGTCCCTTTATTAGCTCCAACTTTGCTTCCAATGTCCTGGTTACCTTCTAGCTGGAGAAAAACTCCCAGAAACAGCCTTTGGCTGCAGTGAATCAAGTCCAAAATGTGGTTAACAAAAACTGTAACTATAAGTCCAGTCAAACCAAACTGAGGTAATTAGTTTGGGAGGGGCAATAATTCTACACGTGAAGGCACAGAAAAATTCACATGGTTGGGAAGACACTAGGAACACAGATAAGCAACGACAACACAGGATAAAGTCATATTTGTTCCCAGCCGCCACCATACTCAGCATGCATTTCTTTTAAACTCTCTCCCCATCTGCGGCTAATGAAGGGAATCAGGGCCCTTTCCTTCCCCGTAAGCCACGCAACCCACATTGCTCTCTTTTCCATTCCTCCCTGCCCTAGGAAGAAGAGGGGGTGGGCCTGGGTCTTCCTCTGAACTATCTCCCTTGTTCTACCTCTCCCCTGCTCTGCCCAGACTTTGCCCTTCCCCGGCCTCCTCCACAGCCAAAGGAGCCACACTCCCACTCCCTGTCAGCTGTCCATCTTCCTCCTCGGATTCAGACTCCGACAGGGGCATGACAGACATGAAGTAAGAAAAGGAGGCTGTGCACTTGTGTGCCGCTTAGTAAGCTATCCCATATGGAACCAACAGCAGGCTACAGTTTTAATAAATGAATGAATGGTTAGGATGGAGTTGAGTAACAATTACACACCGTGACATCAGTGACATCAACAGACACATAGAGATAAACTACATCTATACACCAAAGATGCATGTAGATATTGCTCACCAAAAGGCTGCAGAAGCCGTTTCATTCCCCTGTCCTTGTAGCTTTTCAGAGACTAATAGCACTTCCCTGGGCTTCCTCTTTGGGCTGTTGCAGGATGCAGTAAACTGGCTTGGCTACACTTACCTCTACATACGGATGCTGAGGTCTCCAAATCTCTATGGCATCTCCCACGATGACATGAAAGGAGACCCACTGTTGGACCAGCGCCGGCTAGACCTGGTGCACACAGCAGCCCTGATGCTGGACAAAAACAACTTAGTGAAATACGACAAGAAGACGGGGAATTTCCAGGTGAGTACAGAGACGTCCAGGTTACTTTGCCTGAACCAAATACCATCAGCGTCTGTTAATGGCCTGGCCATAAATAATCCCTGGTGTTGGTGATTGGTTTAAGAGCCGTGATGGCACTGTGGTTAAAAGGCAGCATTGCAGGCTAACTCTGCCCACAGCCAGGAGTTCGATTCTGACCGGCTCAAGGTTGACTCAGCTTTCCATCCTTCTGAGGTTGGTGAAATAAAAAAGGCGGCAATATAGCAATAGCACTTATATACCGCTTCACAGGACTTTACACCCCTCTCAAAGCGGTTTATAGAGTCGGCCTCTTGCCCCCAACAATCTGGGTCCTCATTTTACCACCTGGGAAGGACAGAAGGCTGAGTCAACCTTGAGCCTGGTGGCACTAGGAGTAGCTTGCAGTACTGCACTCTAACCACTGCGCCACCGAGGTTCCCGTATGCTGATGTTGTAAACCACTTAGTACCGTAAAACATTGTGAAGTGGTATACAAGTCTGAGTGCTATTGCTATTATGTATGAGGCCCAAAGTATCCACACAAAACTAACAATAGAATAGAATTGAATTCTTTATTGGCCAAGTGTGGACACACAAGGAATTTCTCTACAATACACAAGCTCTCTGTGCATAAAAGCTGTAAGTGATGAATCATGGTCGTAGTCATAAAAATACATTCATCGTGAATCATAAGATACAACACTTAGTAACAGACACAGGACAGATACCATGTAAGCAAGCAACATCAATCATACCAGGAAACGAAATAAAACAATGTAAATTGTGAAGATCCCAGCAACCAAGTTATAGTCATAAGTAGAAAAGGAGATAAGTAATAGGAAAGATGAGAAGAAGAAGAATGCAGTCTTACTAAATAGCTTGACACAGTTGTGGGAACGAGTTGTTTAGCAGAGTGATGGCATTGAGGAAAAAACTCCTTGTGTCTAGTTGTTCTGGTATGCGGTGCTCTGTAATGTCATTTTGAAGGTGGGAGTTGACACAGTTTATGTCCAGGATGTGGGGGGGTGTCTATAGATATTTTTAGAGCCCTCTTTTTGACTCGTGCAAGATACAGGCCCTCCATGGAAGGCAGGTTGGTAGTAATTGTTTTTCCTGCAGTCCTAACTATCCTCTGGAGTCTGTGTCTGCCTTGTTGGGTTGCAGAGCCATAAACCCCTTCACCTGATTACTACCAGCTCCCATGGCTTTAGAACAGCCACACTACAATGCCTAGTAGCTCTGCCTACGGTGGATTGATTCTTCTCCCCGTCTTAGCTGACCTTTCCCCCGTCGTTCTTCTCCCTCCACAGGTGACTGAGCTGGGCCGCATCGCCAGCCACTATTACATCACCAACGATACCATACAGACCTACAACCAGCTACTCAAGCCCACCTTGAGTGAGATTGAGCTCTTCCGCGTCTTCTCCTTGTCCTCCGAGTTCAAGAACATCACCGTGAGAGAGGTAGGAAGTCGGAGGCAGCATTTCCTTCCAAGACAGTCACGGCAAGAGCTTTCTCCAAATCCTTGCTTTTATCAGGGGAAGGAGTAGAACATCAGTGCCTTAGTTTCTCTGCTTGTTTTTCATCTTTCAGGGATTAAAATAGTTTTTGGAATATTAACACCAATGCTATTGTTGCTTAGCTCAACTTCATAAAAATAAAGGCACTCAACTTATTGGTTCCCAACACCAATAAGACCAAGGAGCTTATAGTGGACTGTAGAAGGAACATCCAGCCCTTGCTTATCAATGGAGACCGAGTGGAGCAAGTGGCCAGTTTTAAGTTTCTGGGTGTTACCCTAAAAGAGGACCTGACCTGGCGGGGCTCACATTGCAGCCCTGGTCAAAAGGGCCCAGCAGAGATTCTACTACCTGAGGCTTCTCAGAAAAGAGCAACTGAATGGAAAACTGCTGGTGACCTTCTACCGCTGTACCATAAAGAGTATCTTAACTTACTGCACACTGTGTAGGATTTGCCAACTGCACAGGGACAGATAGGACAGCACTCCAGAGAGTTAACATCATTGCCCAGAGGGTCATTGGCTGCCCTCTCCCCTCCTTGGAAGAGCTTTGTAGCTCCCGCTGCCTTAAGAAAGTTCAAAACATTCTCAAAGATCCATCTCATCCTGGGAACCCTTTTTTTGAACTATTACTATCTGGCAGACGGTACAGGATAATAAAAACAAGGACAAATAGGCTGAAAAACAGCTATCCTAGGGCAATAGCTCTTTTGAATTCTGCTGTATGGTGCAGTGTTTGAATTCTGCTGTATAGTGCAGGGGTTTCCATTCAGTGTGTGGAGTGTGAAGGATGTGTGTTTGTTTATATTTTCATGGTCATGATGTGCCCTGAAGATGGGGTTTGATTTCGTTGTACGAGGTGCAACGAGAATAAACTAAACTAAACTCATTCCTCAATATCTGGCATTCTAGCCATCCCTTCACTTTTCTCAGAAACTCACGGTTCTTTCATTTTTTTATTTTTTATTTTATAGAATCAACAAAAATTTTTTAGCTTGCAAGCCCTTCGCTGCTGCCTTTTTAGCTTTGGTATCGATCGACTTAACATGGGTAGCAGATGTATGGATGATTTGCAGTAGTTCACCCATCACCTTAGCCAACGGATTCGTAGATTGCAGCCAAATTATACCGTTGAAATGAAGGAACTTTATTCAAAAGGGGTTCAGAAAAGCTCCTTTCTAGTCCTTTTGGAACGGAATTCTGAACTCCACATTCTTTTATCTTTATGCAGTGAGTCCGGTTGACGGAACCCTAATAAAAATAAAACTCTTTTTGCTTGTTCGCTTTTTTGCTCTTTCGACTCTAGCGTGGCAGAGGCGACTCACTTTTCAATTCCCCACCCCCTCTCCTCACCTTTGCAGGAAGAGAAATTGGAGCTTCAGAAATTGCTTGAGAGGGTCCCAATTCCAGTGAAAGAGAGCATCGAGGAGCCAAGCGCCAAGGTAGGTTCTTCCAAGCCCTGCCTGGGTTTGCTTAACTTTTACAGTGCATATGCCTATTCATAACGCATCGCCAAGTATCTAGAGCCGTGATGGTGAACCTAGGGCACGTGTGGCACAGGTGGCACGCGGAGCCAATTGTGTGGGCACGTGAGCACCAAGCTAAATTTACCTGCACTGCGCATGTGGACACCTCCCAGCTGATTTTTGGCCCATTGGGGGCCCCTTTTCGCCTTTCTGCGGCCTCGAGGGAAGCCTTTGCAAAGCTGGCTGAGGAATTCTGGGAATCGAACTCTCCCAAGTTTTAAAGGAGAGCTGAGGTTGGAAAGACTGAGGAACTCTGGGAAATGAAGTCCACAAGCCTTAAAAGTAGCCAAGGTTGGAGACCCCTGCTTTGGAGGGTGCTTAAGTTCGCTTTCTCTCCTAGATCAACGTGCTCCTCCAAGCTTTTATCTCTCAACTGAAGCTAGAAGGCTTTGCCCTCATGGCTGACATGGTCTACGTCACTCAGGTGAGCCGCAGTTCTGAGGTAATTTGATGCCTCCGTCTTTGGGTGTCGCTGCCCTCATGCTGGAGAAGATTCTCCCAGGGTTACCGGATCCTTGTGGAACCTGAAGATTCCTTCTCTCCCCCGCACCCCCCACTCCCATTTCGTGAAATATTAAAAACCATAAAGCCCCTGGTGGACTAGAGTCCAGTTTGTCTGCTCCACCTCTTGGTTGTCCAAAGTTATACGGTTGAGGGAGTTAGGAGAGGGAGGAATGCCACCAAAATCTGATCCTCATGGAATGGAGGGTAGTATCAGGGCTCCCGGTAGTAACCCCCATTTAAATCATGATTTTCAAAGCTCCAAAGAAGATTTACTAGGAGTAGACATGCCGGTGCTACCTGGGTGTAGCCGACTCTGAGGCACATCATTCATTGTCACCCTTGACCCTGGGGTTCCCCCACCCTTGGGTGTATCGTAATCCATATTCTCCAATGGGATGTATCCATAGCCAAGAGTCATCCATCACGCTCTTCAGTAAGCATTTTGCAGGGCAGAAACTTCAGTCATCTAGAAACTATTTTCAAAAACATTTATGGAGTTTTGGTTTGCAAGTTGCCTCAAAACCATAGAAATATTTTATGAGTTGACATTAGGATTCAGAAGGTGATGGTTCTTTTGCTTGTCAGGACATTAAAAGCTCTCTGGGATGGGATGCCCAGTATTTCCCTCTTTCTCTAGGTACCCGTTGTGTGTTGAAATTGACACTCTCATTTTGTATTCTTAGTCTGCTGGGAGGCTCATGCGTGCCATCTTTGAGATTGTCCTTAACCATGGCTGGGCCCAGCTCACCGACAAGACCCTCAACCTTTGCAAGATGATTGACAAGCGAATGTAAGGCGGCTTCTCTTCGTTTCTCTATATTTTCTGTCAACTTCTAACCAGTCATAGTCATCTTCCTATTGTATAGTTTCGTTTCTGTGCATGTATCTTCAGAAATAAGTTTAGTTCCTTGTAAACTATTACTATAATTAAGTTGTTTGAAACGGGGCGTAAGGATTAAGATAGGAAATGTACTGTATATTAAACTTCAAAAAAGGAATATATACAAACTTTGGTTTCCCACAAATGATGCATCTGGCTAAAATGTACTTGTGATCATCTGTGTCCAGGCTTGCTGAATTCTGTCTCTGTGTTTGGGGAAGAACATAAGGAAAACGTAAATACTGCCGGAATTTTAACAATTTTTCAACAGTGTTTAGTGGAGAAAGGAGGGGATCAGGCATAGAAGTTGTGAAGATGTGGGTGTCTTATATCCTAGAATATTCTAATAAGCGCCTCTGTTTCCAAAGAGATCTTGTGAGAAAAGCTCTTCTGACCCAAACCTTGTTCCAAGTAAACAAACACCAAACAGAGATAAAAGCAAAACCTTTTAATGCCTTTCTGTGGAATTCCGTTAATTCACGGTTAAAAAGCTATGAAAACTAATTGTCTCTGATAAGAACAAGGCTTTCCAAGGTTGTGCAAGGCTGCCAAGAACACTAGATTAAGTTAGTAAGAAATATTCCAAACACAAAGAGTCTCCAAACACCAACCAAGATAGTCCGAACTTCCACAAGGCTTGAAGTGCAAGAACTTCTTTGCTTCCTGCAAAGAATCCCAGTCTCTCAGGCTGGCTTTTATCCCTTAAGGGAGGGGCTATTACCTTGCAGCCTTACTGCCAAGTTGCCCGTGCTGCTGCAGCTGCGCTTTCCTTTGACTATCCCTGCGTGCATGTGCACTTGGCACAGGCTCCTCGGGGACCTCCTCCTTGCTGCTGCCAGTTGCCACAGTCTCCGAAGGCAGCACTCCACTCCCTGATGGTCCTGGCTCCATCCCTGCATCCCACGCAGGCCCCTCATCCGAGTCTTCGCTCTCTGAGAACTCAGCCGTCTGCACCTGCTGCCAGCGGACCACAACAAAACCAGAAATGTGACTGCAACGGTGTAGTTCCCACATTCTATGTCGAGAGGACAAGGTTCCGTTTTTGCACACACACACAAGCATGTACAAGGAACAGGCCCATCTGACCAAGATAGTAAAGTTACGAAGTCTTTTGCGAATGAGAATGAGCAAAATTGAGTCTCCCAGCCCTCACAAAAGGCCACTTTTCTGCAGGTAAAAATAGAAGGTTCAGCCAGATGAAAGGAAGTAAACTGCAACCTTCTAGTACCGTGATGGTGAACCTGTGGCACGTGTGCCAGAGGTGGCATGCAGAGCCATTTGCGCTGGCACGCAAATTCTAGGCAAACTTACCTCACTGCACATGCGCGTGCCTCACACCGGATTTTCGGCCCGTTTTGAGGCCTTTTCCAGACTCCCAGAGGTTTGAGAAAGGCTTCTGCAGGCTTTGCAGGCCAAAAATTAGGCCCGTTTCATCACTTCCTGTTTTTTCCGGAAATACCGGAAGTGACAAAACAGGCCTAGTTTTTGGCCTGAAACACCTGCAGAAGCCTTCCTCAATCCAGCTGAAAATCAGCTGTGAGGTGCAGGGCAGGTAAGGGGGATTACGTGCGTGTGCGTAGGGGGCGGACGCACCATTTTTGGCCCCGGAGCCCAAGAAGGTTAGCCACTACTCTTCTAGCATTTTGCTTTTTCTAGCCATGATTGAGGCTTGGATCTTGAGAGGTGCAGTAGTGAAGTTAGACCAGCTCCGCATCCTGAACGGCCGCCGTCTTGTTCCTCCAGGTGGCAGTCCATGTGCCCCCTCCGTCAGTTCAGGAAGCTGCCCGAAGAGGTGGTGAAGAAGATTGAGAAGAAGAATTTCCCATTTGAGCGACTCTATGACCTGAATCACAATGAAATAGGTCAGTGAGGAGAACTGCGGTATCTCTTAGGGGAGGGGAGGGGTGTGAATTGGGGAGGTCCTGTATCCCTTTGCAGTGGGTGCGTGGCTCGGTTTTGTATCGCAACCGAGCGGAGCGCACATCTTTGATCCTGAATGAAATGCTCGAATTATGGCTGAATTGGAAGAAAGCAAAAGCTTTGACCGGTGAGGAGCTAACAGATGTGGCCAGGTATTATGTAGGCCGTTGCAATAAATAGAATTGGTAATTAATTTGATATTTTTTAAGTAAATACATCAAAACAGTAAACTCCTAAAGACTGTTCGAATACAAATCAGTGTGTGAGTTATGTCAACGAAGACTCAATCACCCGGGTCAAAAGTATCTAAAATTTGTAATTAATTTAATATTTCTAAGTAAAGTAAATAAATTAAAACAGTAAACTCCTGAAGACCATTCGAATACACAAATGCAAACTGGTGTTTGATGTTGCAAATGAAGACTCAATCACCCAGGCCCAAAGTATCTAAAAAGATTAACTCACGATGGCAATTCGGTTCAGCGTTCAAATTGCGTTTCAAGTGACACACGAAGACTTGACCTTGCATTGAAAAATGAGTTGTTGGGTAAACTAAAAAATGCCTGAGGTCACATTGACATTGTAAGCCATAAAGCCAGGATGAATAAACCCAGTGACCGGTTTCACACGGTGTGTTTAACCTGAATAATGCAAAAAACTTACCACGATGTGTGAACCCAGCCATAGGGAATACCCAGCCCTGGGGTCAAGATTCGAAGCTTACTCAAAGTGCTTTCACTTTTACTGCTTCTTAGCTTGACCTGTTGGAGGGAAGAAAGGGGGAATTGGAGTGTGGATCATAACCACCAAGCACTGATGAGAACCAAGGTCCCTTCAGCAGGGGTTTGCCAGACCTTCCAGGCATCTTCTCACAACAATATTGTGACATTTAATTGGACCATGTGACTTATACGAATTGGAGGGAGGGAAGATTCTATACTTTTAATTATATTGAGTTGCGCGGGAATTAGCCAGAGCTGGTTTTGCTTTCATTCTGCGCCGAAAGGACGGGCTCCATAAAGTTTTGCATTAAGTGATGGAATAGTCTTGACGGTGCTTGCTGGGTTGGGTCCGTCAGTCGGAACTTTTGACGCCTGGGTCTGATGCTCCTGAGAAGGTCCGCTTCTCCTCCTCCTCCTCCTCTTTGACCAATGCTCTCCTTCTGCAGGAGAGCTCATTCGGATGCCCAAGATGGGGAAGACAATCCACAAGTATGTCCACCTGTTCCCCAAACTGGAGCTGTCTGTCCACTTACAACCCATCACCAGGTCTACTCTGAAAGTGGAGCTAACGATTACTCCTGATTTCCAGTGGGATGAGAAGGTGAGAACGGGCAGTCATGAAATCTGCCGGAACCATCTCCGGTAACGTTGAGGAGGTGGGATCTTGAGGATGGCGTTTCATGGTGGAGAAACCCCCTTCAGTCTTGGTTTGGTGGCTCTCCTTGCTTCCTCGGTTATGATCCCGTCTCTCTCCTCTCTTTTTTTTTTTTTTTGCGGTGGGGGGCAGGTCCATGGTTCCTCGGAAGCCTTCTGGATTTTGGTGGAAGACGTGGACAGCGAGGTGATCCTCCACCACGAGTATTTCCTTCTGAAGGCCAAGTACGCTCAGGACGAGCACCTCATCACCTTCTTCGTGCCCGTTTTTGAGCCTCTTCCTCCGCAGTACTTCATCCGGGTGGTCTCCGATCGCTGGCTTTGTAAGTCCCTGGAGAGGTTGGGTGGAGAAATGTACGCTCCCTTGCTGGAAACAGCGACGTTGGGAGAATGCGTTACGAAGGCGTCTTATCTGCGCATAAGCCATTTCCGTGCAGAAAGTCAGCCCGGTTTGGTATTTCATAACAGCTGTGGTGGTGCAGTGGTGAGAATGCGGTACTGCAGGCTGACTCTGCTCACGGTCATCCGTTCGGCAGTTCGAATCTCACCGGCTCAAGGTTGACTCCCCCAGGTTTTCTTTTAATCCTTGTTTTTCCATTGTGAGCCTGGGTCCAAAACAGCTCACATAAATACAACACCTCAGAAAACATGTTTAAAAGTTTAGTTTAGCACCGATTCAAGAGCCATGTACTTAAAAGACGGAAGAAGAATAATTTACACTTTATAGACCGTTACAAATCAGAGCCCATGAGGAGTGTAAAGGAGGCAGAAACAATCAGTCCAGTCTGCATTGTTGTCGCTATACCTGTTGCACCTCCTGAAGGTTGTTTGGAGCCAGTAGGGTGTCCGGTACAAACCACAACGACACCCCCAGGTAACGTTGCACGACTGATAACAACCTGTGTGGTAACTTAACGAGCCACATGGCATCATTTCCAAACTGTTGGCTCTCTCCTCCAAAGGAGACCAGCTCCCAGCAAGAAAGAAACATGGAGAGCTGGTTAAGGTTGGAAAAGATAATTAAGGAACACCTAGACTGGAAACCAGGAATAGTTTTGTTGGGTATAATGCCAGAAGGCTATGAACAAAGGGAACTGTATACTGAATTTTGCATGTGTTGACAGCTGCAAGGATTGTATTTGCACAACATTGGAGAAACGAGAACGCCCCATCCGATGAGGATGTAATACGGAAAATACTTGACTGTGCAGAGATGGATAGATTGACATTAAACATAAAGGCACAGAAGACACAGAATATTACTTAACATGGAATAGATTTTACGAGTGGCTAGAGATAAGAGGCAGAAATTAGATGAAGAAAGATGACCGTTATGCAAGAATTAAATACAAAGAGGGTTGACAATTAGAAACATGTTGAGATAAGTAACAGAACTATAAATAAGCTAATACAAAAAAACTCAGCTAAAATTATTTTGTTACACTATCACCATTGTTACTAGTATATATGTTGATATTTCTGTTTTTTCTTTTGCATTTTCGTAAATGATACGCCCTGGCAAGTACACTGTGTTCAAAATGTTTATGGATCAAAATAAAACCATATATTAAAATACAAAACGAAAAAGGGAGACCGGTCCCCAGCAAGAGCTGGGTTTTTCTCCTCAGCCTCTTGGTGCCCCGGGGTGTGTGTGTGTGTGTGTGTGTGTGTGTGTGTGTGTGTGTGTGTCTGTCTCCAGGTGTCCCCGTTCCTCAGGTGTGTTTGTCTGCTTGCTCATTCCAGCCTGCGAGACGCAACTGCCGGTCTCCTTCCGACACTTAATCCTGCCAGAGAAGTACCCTCCTCCCACGGAACTGCTGGACTTGCAGCCCCTGCCGGTCTCTGCGCTGAGGAACAGCGCCTTTGAGGGCCTCTACCAGGACAAGTTCCCCTTCTTCAATCCCATCCAGACCCAAGGTCAGCATCGCGGCGGGTCAGGGGAGGGCCCTCCCGGTGCCAGTGCGGGGATCCAACATTGCTTTGACTACCGTTTCTGTGGGCGTGGCTTGGAGGGTGTGGCAGGGAAAGGCCACTGCAAAATCCCCCTTCCCTTTGATTGCTTATTGTACCCCGTGACTCTCGTTAAGTGTCGTACCTGATGATTCTTGACTTTTGACCAAATGTACGTTTTCTTTTATGTGCACTGAGAGCATTTGCACCAAGGGAAATTCCTTGTGTGTCCAATCACACTTGGCTAATAAGGAATTCTGTTCTGTTTTGCTCCGCTCTGCTCCACTCCTGTCCTAGTCCTTATTCTATTCTATTCTATTCTATTCTATTCTATTCTATTCTATTCTATTCTATTCTATTCTATTCTATTCTATTCTTATTGTACTCTATGATTATTATTAAGTGTTGTACCTGATGATTCTTGACGAATGTCTCTTTTTTTTTTATGTACACTGAGAGCATTTGCACCAAGACAAATTCCCTGTGTGTCCAAACACACTTGGCCAATAAAAAAATTATATTTCTATATTCTATTCTATTCTATTCTATTCTATTCTATTCTATTCTATTCTATTCTACTCTATTCTATTCTACCCTATGACGATTATTAAGTCTTGTTCTTGACTCTTGATGAATGTATCTTTTCTTTTATGTACACTGAGAGTATTTGCATCAAGATAAATTCCTCATGTGTCCAATCACACTTGGACAATAAAGAATTCTATTTCTCCCCACCCCACTAACCTGCTTTCCAGCTCTGTTCTCCTGGGCAGGGCAACCAAAGGAGACCCAGCCGATCAGCTGGGACTCAATGGGAGGCAGAGAAGAGATGGGGTTGGTGGGCCCAGTCAGAGGTGGGATTGGCCGGTTCTCCGGACTACTCAACTTTTCTGCTCCCGGTTCTCCAGAAGCGGTCAGAACCGGCTGAATGCCCACTTCTGCCTCCCACCCCAGAATGTATTTATTTGGGCATGGAGAGCTTCCAGGAGATCGCATGCCTTTGCAAATACAACACAGGGATGTCTTGATAAACAAGAGCCACCAGGAACTCAAAAAAAACAAAAAAAAAACCCAGATAACGAAGCTGGCCTGTCTCTTCTTCCATGTCTAGTATTCAACACGGTCTACAACAGCGATGAAAACGTCTTTGTGGGCGCGCCAACGGGCAGCGGGAAGACCATCTGCGCTGAGTTTGCCATCCTGAGGATGCTGCTGCAGAACGTGGAAGGCCGCTGCGTCTACATCACTCCCATGGAGGCTCTCGCTGAGCAGGTGCCGAGCTCCCTCACAGCTCACTGGATTTTTTTTCTGAGTCTGCTCTTCCCGAGGAAGCGAACAGATCAGAGCTCAGTGCAGGTTGCTTCCTCTACATCAGGGGTGTGGGGAACAGTGGCCTTTTTGGGAATTGTGGACTTCGACTCCCAGAACTCCTGAGCTAACATGGCTGGCTCAGGAATTCTGGGAGTTGAAGTCCACAAGTCATGAAGGGGCCATCGTTCCCCATGTTGGCTCGGGAATTCTGGGAGTTGAAGTCCACAAGTCATAAAGGGGCCATCGTTCCCCATGTTGGCTCGGGAATTCTGGGAGTTGAAGTCCACAAGCCATGAAGGGCTGGGGTCCCTCACCCTCGTTTCTACAGAGAGTCTCAGCAGATATGAAAAGAGGGGGAGGGGATTGACGAGCCTAGAAGAGGCCAAGTTAACAGAGGTTTGAGCTGGAGGATCTCTGCGGGCGTCCTCATCTTCCTCTTCTCCCTTCTCTGAGGCAGATCTTCCTGGACTGGTATGAGAAGTTCCAGGATCAGCTTCTCAAAGTCGTCCTCCTGACGGGGGAGACCAGCACGGACCTGAAGCTGCTGGGGAAGGGCAACATCATCATCAGCACCCCGGAAAAGTGGGACATCCTGTCCCGGCGATGGAAGCAGCGCAAAAATGTACAGAACGTCAACCTCTTCATTGTGGACGAAGTCCACCTCATTGGCGGCGAGAACGGGGTGAGAAATCACTTGTTTTGAAGGGAGCGAGCAGGGCACGGCTTCCTTTTGCCCCGTTCTTCCCTGGAGCATTGCTAGTGGGACAAATCACTTTAATCCCTTTCTTGCTGGTGGGAAAATCACTTAACTACGAGCCCGCTAGGGTGACTTGCACCTCAGTTCCTCAGGTGCATTCGTGAGCATGTATGACTCCAGTAGACTTTGACTCTATTTATCATCAAAGTTAATTAGTTGGAAGAAAGAGCTCTCCAAACTCCAGATATTTTTTGCCGTTGTAGACTGATATGTCTCTGCTCCAACATCCTGCATACCACAGTTTTAATCCCAGCGATAAATTTTGCCCCCTCATAAATCATGTCTGGATTATAAAACAGGAGCTGTAGAATTGTAACTGGGGACAAATCATACTGAACCCTTAATGGAATTATGGGTCTGTGGAAGTAAGTAAGTAGTAGGATCCCCCAAGGTTCTACCTTAAACCATGGACTGTTCATAAACAATTTAGATGAGGCGATAGAAGGGGAACGCCTCAAATTTGCAGACAACATTAAACTGGCAGGAACAGCCAACACCCCGGAAGGTTGGCTTAAGGTCCAGATGGCTCTCCAGAGACTAGAACACTGGGCCTTTTATAACAAAATGAAATTCAGTGACAAGAAAAATAAGGTTTTACGCTTAAGGCAAGAAAAGCCAAACACAGAGGTATGGAATAGATAGAACCTGTGTCAGGGCTCTGGCAGTTGCTCTCCATTTAAATCATGAGTCTCTAGCCAAACTTCCAAAACTTAAAAGGGATTTATTAGGAGTAAACATGCCAACACTGTCTGGGTGTAGCCGACTCTGAGACACGTCTTTCATTGTCACCCTTGACCCTGGTTTTCCCCTCACCCCCTGGGCGTATCGTAATCCATATTCTCCAATGGGACACCTCCATAGCCCAGAGTCATCAATCATGCTCTCCAGTTGGAATTTTGCAAGGCAGAAACTTCGGTCACCTAGTTACTATCTTTGAAAACATTTATGGAACGCCAGCTGCCTACTGCTCCCCCCTCCCTTTCTGTTGGCAACTCTAAAAAGACCAGAGAAATATTTTATGAGTTGACAGCCTGGCTCAATAGTGGCAACTGTCAGGGGGAAACTGGGTGTCCCTGACTCAACTTTGCTTTCATTTCACAGCCAGTCCTGGAGGTGATCTGTTCCCGAATGCGCTACATCTCCTCCCAGATCGAGCGGCCCATCCGCATTGTGGCTCTCAGCTCGTCCTTGTCCAATGCCAAGGATGTGGCCCATTGGCTCGGTTGCAGTGCTACGGCCACCTTCAATTTCCACCCCAATGTGCGCCCTGTACCTCTGGAGCTCCACATCCAGGTAAGCCTCCCGCTCTTTCCAACGGGCAGCTCCGGCCAGGCGGAGGCCCTCCTGCCAATCGATCCATTGCTCGATTTACCTCCGGGGTCACCGTCATCGACTGACAGAAGGTTGGTGTGGTGACCCAGGGCACGGCACAGCGATAACACAGGCAGCTCCAAATTCCCCCAAAGGCTCCCAAGTCCCAGAGCAAAGTGAGGACAAACACACACACACACACACACACACACACACACACACACCTCAATCAGCCTCTGGCTGGAAATAGTCCAGCCCAACGCTGTGAACACCACAGCTGCATAAACCCAGCAGGGCAAGTTGAAGAATCCAGGAAGCAAAAGTAATCCGGAAATCCGGAAATAATTCAAGGAATCCGGAAATAATTCAAGGAATCCAGGAAAGTCCAAACTTTGGCACTCAACATTCCAGGAATTCAGCATTTGTTCCCGACAAAGGCCCCTCCCCACAGCGTCTCCTTAAGTGTCAGTCCCCAGGTGTGCCTCGTGAAGAGGGGCGGGGGCGCTCTCCTCCCGAGTGGTTGGGTCAGTCTGCGCTGTTCTCGCCTTCTCTCCGCTCTCCGTGCTCTCGGATCAGGAGGGGGTGGTCCTTGAGCATATCCTGAGCTCTGTGTCATGTTCGCTGCTTAGCCTTTCTCGGTCGTCCTGTTCATCTTCCTCTGCAGATGTAGTCTCTTGACGGGGACATGACCCTTTGCGTGTTCTTAGGCGAAATGGATTCCCTTCCCGTCCCTTTCAACATCTCAGCTTCGTTTCCCGTGCTGTCACTGGGCTTTTAATTGCGGTTCTTCCTTTGAAAGTTCTGCCCAGCAAGTAGATTTGACGCTATTTGTCTTCTCTCTCTCTCTCTCTCTCTCGGTTTCCTTCCCTTGTTTTTCTTTCAGGGCTTCAACATCAGCCACACGCAAACCCGCCTGCTCTCCATGGCTAAGCCAGTCTACCACGCCATCATGAAGCATTCTCCCAAGAAGCCGGTCATCGTGTTCGTTCCCTCGCGCAAGCAGACCCGGCTCACGGCCATCGACATTCTCACCACCTGCGCTTCAGATGTCCAGAGACACAGGTAGAGTGTTCTGAACCCGGCTCCCAAACACAACCAACCCTCCTGTCTTTAATAGGAGTGCCAGCAGCTCCAGCAAAATAATGTCTGTCTGTCTGTCTCTGTCTCTCCCTCCCTCCCTCACTGCAGGGAGAGACAGACTAACCAGTTTGTCGGGCAGGGGAGATGTATAATAGTTGTCTGGCACATCTATTCCTCTCCCTCCCCTGCCTTTGATCCCCAGAGCTAGGGAGGGGCTGCGCTAGCAGCGGTGGCTCTTCCGTCCCAAGGACCGGCCCATAGATTTCCATGGCTCTCCTCTCCTCTCCTCTCCTCTCCTCTCCTCTCCTCTCCTCTCCTCTCCTCTCCTCTCCTCTCCTCTCATCTCATCTCATCTCCAGAGCGATGGGGGGAGCTTCGCTAGCAGCGGTGGCTCTTCCGTCCCAAGGACCGGCCCATAGATTTCCACAGCTCTCCTCTCCTTTCCTCTGCCTTTTATCTCCAGAGCGATGGGGGGAGCTTCGCTAGCAGCGGTGGCTCTTCCAGCCCAAGGACCAGCCCATAGATTTCCACGGCTCTCCTCTCCTCTGCCTTCTGTGCATCTGTGCGTCAGGCACTGGACCCAGCTGGTCCTCCTCTTCCTCATCAGCCACCTCCAGACCTGGGGGTTGTTGACTCTCCACCTGAGAACTGGCAGATGGCCCAGGCTCTACCTCTGTCTCTCTCTTTCTCTTTGCCGGCTCCGTTCCCTCTTCTCCCTCAGAACTGTCCGGTTACCCTGGCGGCCGACAGGTCACAACACAGACCTGGAAGTGCTTTTGAACTCGACTCCGTTTCCTGCTCCCTTCCTTGCCCAACAGAGTCTGGTCCTTGGGAAAGCCTCCTTCTCCTTCACGGAGGACAATCTGGTTAAGATCCGGCTGGCACAGCCGTTCTGATCTGCCCGTTTTCCCGTCCCGACAGGTTTCTGCACTGCACCGAGAAGGACGTGGCTCCTTACGTGGACAAACTGAACGACAACACCTTGAAGGAGACGGTGGTGAATGGGGTGGGCTACCTCCACGAGGGGCTGACCTCGATGGAACGACGGGTGGTGGAGCAGCTGTTTAGCTCAGGTAAAAAGCGGCGAGGGAAAAGAAAAAAAAAGCCAGACTAACTGAGCCCCAACAAACAGGCCTAACTTGGAAAAAAACAAACAAACTTCAGATTCACAAGGAAACCATTTCATGGATTCAGTGCCTTCTGCTGGAAAGATGAGCTAGTAAACTGTAATATTGCAGTAAGAGGCCACGAGGCAAAGCGTGCTTTTACTTTTCCACCGGGGAAAAAAATAAATTTGCAGAGAAGAATGGAATAGAACGGAATTAGAATAGAATAGAACAGAACAGAGCTGGAAGGGACTTTGGAGGTCTTCTAGTCCAGCCCCCTGCTTAGGCAGGAGCCCCAATACCATTTTAGACAAGTGGTTGTCCAGTCTCTTTTTAAAAACCTCCAGTGATGGACTGGCCACAATTTCTGGTGGCCAGCTGTTCCACTGGTTAATTGTCCTCACTGTTAGGAAGTTTCTATTTAATTCCAGGTTGCTTCTCTCCTTGATTAGTTTCCATCCATTGCTTCCTGTCCTGCCTTCAGGTGCTTTGGAGAATAATTTGATCCCTTCTTTGTGGCTGCCCCTCAAACACTGGAATATTGCTATCCTGTCACCCCTAATTCTTCTTTTCTCTAGACCAGCCAAATCCAAATCCTGCAGCCTATTCTTCAAATGTTTTAGTCCCCAGGCCTTGGATCCTCTTAGTTGCTCTTCTCTGGACTTTTTCCAAAGTCTCAACAAGCTTTTTTGTAGCACTATGACAAAAATTGGATTCTGTGTTCCAGGTGTGGCCTTACTAGCATTTCAGAAAGCGGCACTAATGCTTCATGTGATCTACTAGGGTAGATTTCTTTGCAAGCAGATGAGTGAATGTACCCCTAGGTCAGGAGTCTCCAACCTTGGCCACTTTGAGACTGGTGGACTTCAACTCCCAGAACTCTGGTAGTTGAGGTCCACCAGTCTTAAAGTGGCCAGGGTTGGAGACCCCTGGCCTAGGCGGTTGTTTCGGTTCTAGACTGTTCCTCCTTGGTGATTTCTCCTTAGGGGCCATCCAGGTGGTGGTGGCTTCACGGAACCTCTGTTGGGGAATGAACTTAGCTGCTCACCTGGTGATCATCATGGACACGCAGTACTACAACGGGAAGATCCACGCGTGAGTGAAGGGTCCTGGGAAGGAGTTGTCTGGAAGCGCCACTAAGCGGGTTGCAGTTTGGGGTGCGATGGGGGAAATTAAGAGGGAGTTGGAATTGGGTTGGGTTGACTTTGGGGTGAGGTTCTTAACTGACCGGCTTGTGAATTGTTCCCCTGGTGGCAGGTACGTGGACTATCCAATCTACGATGTCCTACAGATGGTGGGCCGTGCTAACCGCCCCTTGCAGGATGATGAAGGACGCTGTGTTATTATGTGCCAGGGGTCCAAGAAGGTGAGCAAAGATGGGAAGAGGGTAGATTCCTCTGCTGCTTAACAACTGGGGCTCCTAAGACTTGAGGTCCTTCTAGCATTGAAGAGCTTTCTGGCTGAGTGGCCACAATCTCAGCATTGTGGGGTCCTGATATTTTGCCAGCCACTTTGGTTGGCGTCTTCAGGGGCAGAGTTAGCTGCTAAGGACTTCTCAGTAACTCACAATCAATGAACAGGAACTATCTGGACTCTAGTCTAGGGGAGAGAAGGACCAGGGGAGACAGGAGAGCAGTCTTCCAATATTTGAGGGGCTGCCACAGAGAGGAGGAAGGGGTCAGGCTATTCTCCAAAGTACGTTTGAAGGCCAGACAAGGAATAATGGATGGAAACTGAACAAGGAGAGATTCAACCTGGAAATAAGGAGGAATTTTCTGACAGTGAAAACAATCAACCCGTGGAACTGAAGTTGCCTTCGGAAGTTTCGGGAGCTTCATCCCTGGAGGCTTTCAAAAAGAGACTGGACTGCCCTCTGTCAGAAATGGTGTGTAGGGTCTCCTGCTTGGGGTTGGACTGGATGACCTACAAGGTCCCTTCCAACTCTTGTTAATCTGTTAGATCTGTTAGTCTTTGAGCTGCCAAGGTTGGACACCCCTGAGTTACATTATGAACCTCAGAAGTCTAAGGGAGAGAAGGACCAGGGGAAACATGAGAGCAGTCTTCCAATATTTGAGGGGATGCCACAGAGAGGAGGAAGGGGGTCAAGCTATTTTCCAAGGCACCCAAAGGCCAGACAAGAAATAATAATGGATGGAAGCTGATCAAGGAGAGATTCAACCTGGAAATAAGGAGGAATTTTCTGACAGTGAGAACAATCAACCCTTGGAACAGAAGTTGCCCTCGGAAGTTGTGGGAGCTTCAATCCTGGAAGCTTTCAAGAAGAGACTGGACTGCCATCTGCCAGAAATGGTTCAGGGTCTCCTGCGTGGGTGGGGGGTTGGACTAGATGACCTACAAGGTCCCTTCCACCTTTGTTCATCTGTATTTGAATTTAGCAAGGTGCTCTCCGATTGCTCCCAGAGTTCAAGGAAGTTAGTTCCTTATCTGGATGGACTTTTGATTGATTTGTGTTTGAAGAAATTCCACGAGAACCAGTTCTTGGTGGGTCCTTGAACCTGGCTGTTGATTGGTTCTTTAGGTAGATGGATTTCTAACCTGTTTTCGGAGAATGTCAAAGTGATCTTATTCCTGATTGGCTCGTGTTTGAGACAGCATTTTTTGGGGTGGGTGGTGAAGCTGCTGCAGGTTCTTCTTATGCTACCTCCAGATTAAATAGCCCTCAAATCATTGAAAATATCAGAAAATTAGATCCTTCCGGGCATTCAGCCTGAAAGCTCAGCCCTACTTGATTAACTCTGGCTTGCAAAAAAAAACCCTACACCCTTGGTGCAAACCTACAGTGGGTGGATGTGGGGGATCCTTCATTGATTTTGCATGTTGTGTTGGTGTGGTTTGTTCGGAGCAGGTTCTTCTCTTCTGTTCTGGAACCGTTTTCTCCGGAAACCCTAATTTTAAGCAGGCCATTCCCCCACCCCCCCCCCCCCCCCAAACGCTAACTATCATTCTGGCTCTTCCCTTCCAGGATTTCTTCAAAAAGTTCCTCTACGAGCCCCTTCCGGTGGAGTCTCACCTCGACCACTGCATGCACGATCACTTCAATGCCGAGATTGTCACCAAGACCATTGAGAACAAGCAGGACGCGGTGGACTACCTCACCTGGACCTTCCTGTACCGCCGGATGACCCAGAACCCCAACTATTACAACCTCCAAGGTGAAAGGGACGCTGTCCCAATCTTCCTGGTGTCAACTGATCAGATATTTCTATGGTCTTTTCAGAGTTGCCCGCAGAAAGGGAGGGGGCAGAGAAGCATGGCCATCAAAAGTCCATTCCAGAAATAGTTTTGGGAGGATGCCAGGAACTCTGATAACAGCAGCCCACGTTAGATAATCCCAAGGTTTGTTCCCGACAAACGGCCCTCCCAACTGGTTCTCCTTTAAACTCCCTTCCCAGGTGTGCCTTGTGAAGGGAATCAGGGCCCTTTCCTCCCCCATAAGCCACGCCAACCACATTGCTCCCTCTTCCGTTCCTCCCTGCGTGCCCTAGATGAAGAGGGGATGGGTGGGCCTTGGTCTTCATCTAAACCCCCTCTCCCTTGTTCTACGTCTTCCCTGCTCTGCCCAGCCTGACTTCCTCCCGAGCCGACGGAGCCTCTCTCCGGCGGTTCATCTGACGGCTGTTCATCTTCCTTCTCGGAGTCAGACTCCGACGGGGGGGCATGACGTCGATGGTTTAAGCCTCCCAATCCTTTTAATGTGTCAGTTCATGTCAGAAAACATTCTTAAGCCCTGCTGCAGCACGTAGACCTGGTTCCTCGCCTGTATCTAGTCTGTGTCAACTCGTAAAATATTTCTGGAGGTGCCAACAGAAAGGGAGGGGGGAGCAGTGCGGCAGCTCACAAACCGAAACTGCATCCCGTAAATAGTTTTCCAAAGATTGTAACGGGATGACTGAAGTTTCTGCCTTGCAAAATTCTAACTGGGGAGCATGATTGATGACTCTGAGCTATGGAGGTGTCCCATTGGAGAATATGGATTACGGCACACCCAGGGAAACGGAGGGTCAAGGGTGACAATGAATAGTGTGTCTCAGAGTCAGCTGCACCCAGGCAGTGCCGGCATGTTAACTCCCAATAAATCCTTTTTAGGTTTTGGAAGTTTGGCTCGAGACTCATGATTTAAAATGAGATTAAGTGATGGAATCCTAACACCTGGATTCCTCTGCCTGCCTGCTCCCCCCACCCCACCCCACCCCCACCCCCAGACCCATTCCAGGCAGCTCCTGGGCAGTTTCCCAGCCACTCCAGACGTGCAGCAGCTCCTGACTTTCGATCTGTTCCTCTGCCCAGGTGTGTCCCACCGTCATCTCTCCGATCACCTTTCTGAGTTGGTGGAGCAAACCCTGAGCGACCTGGAGCAGTCCAAGTGCATCAGTGTGGAAGATGAGATGGACGTGGCGCCTCTGAACCTGGGCATGATCGCAGCTTATTACTACATCAACTACACCACCATCGGTATAATGGGTCTTGGGGGGGAGAGAGAGAGAGAGAGGTGGCGGTGGCGGTGATGGTGTCGTGTCCGTCGCTGCCACGGCCTCCAGCCTTGTTGCTCGGTGTGTGATGCAGCTTCCCTTGCTTTCTAGAACTCTTCAGCATGTCCCTGAACGCCAAGACGAAAGTGAGGGGCCTGATTGAAATCATCTCCAATGCTGCAGAATATGAGAACATTCCTATTAGACACCACGAGGACAACCTCTTGCGGCAGGTAAGGGAATAATCCTCTCTCTCTCTCGCTCTCTCTCTAGTTTGTGCCAGTGTACGGTCGTCTATGATGCTTAGAAGCACCCCCTCTCCTTCCTTTTCCTTTTCCAGCTGGCCCAGAAAGTGCCCCACAAGCTGAATAACCCCAAGTTCAACGACCCCCACATCAAAACCAACCTCCTTTTGCAAGCGCATTTGTCGCGGATGCAGTTAAGCGCCGAGCTCCAATCGGACACCGAGGAGATTCTGAGCAAGGTACAAGCGTCAACTCATAGAATGTTTCTACAGTCTTTTTAGAGTTGCCAACAGAAAAAGGGAGAGGGGAAGCAGTGCGGCAGCTTGCAAACCGAAACTGCATTCCATAAATAGTTTTGCAAAGATAGTAACTAGGTGGCTGAAGTTTCCGCCATGCAAAATTCCAAGTGGAGAGCATGATTGATGACTCCGGGCTATGGATGTGTCCCATTGGAGGATATGAATTAGGATACACCCAGAGGTGTGTGTGTGGGGGGGAAACCAGGGTCAAGGGCGACAGTGAATGATGTGTCTCAGAGTCGGCTGCACCCAGGCAGTGCTGGCATGTTTACTCCCAATAAATCCTTTGAAAGTTTGGCTCGAGGCTCATGATTTAAATGGGGCAAACTGCTGAGATCCTGACAACCAGAACAGGTGGTGGGGGTAGAAGAGGGGGGGAGGGATGGCCAGGTCCCATGTGGCACGGCCTTGCCTCTCCGGGTCTGCCCGGAGGAGCATGGGCTCACCGGGCAATTCAGCGGGGGCTCCACCCAGGCACCCTCAAGCCGATCCTTTGCCGTTCTCAGGCCATCCGGCTGATCCAGGCCTGCGTGGACGTCCTCTCCAGCAACGGCTGGCTGAGCCCCGCCCTGGCGGCCATGGAGCTGGCCCAGATGGTCACGCAAGCCATGTGGTCGAAGGACTCTTACCTGAAGCAGCTGCCGCACTTCACCTCCGAGAACATCAAGCGCTGCACGGAGAAGGTGAGCGCAGGCGCGCGGGCTCCGCCCTTCCAGCTCGGTGGGCGGGGGGGGTGGAGCAGTGGAGCCATCTGGGACGAGGGCGCGGCAGGCCTTCCCAGAGGGAGAACGGAGCGCCCGGTTGCACGAGTATTTAAAAGAAAAGAAAATCAAACCAAGCCATTTATTTAGAAAGATTTATATCCAGCCTGCCTGAGCGAGGTCTCTGGGCTGGGCTGGCCGGCTGACTGTGCTGTAAAAGTAGCCAACCTACTGGGAAGGGGTGAGGGGTTTTCAAGGGCTGCGTTTGGCCGAAAGTCTTTCGAGCTGCTTTTTGTCTTTCTTGAGGAATAATTGAGAACCAGGGAGGGGCCCAACTTAGGCAAATAGCCCTTGGACTTCTATACCGCTTCCTGGGGCTTTTACCGCTCTCTCTAAGCGGTTTACAGAGTCAGCCTCTTGCCCCCAACAATCTGGCTCCTAATTTGACCCACCTCGGAAGGATGGAAGGCTGAGTCAACCTTGAGCTGAACGGGATCGAACTCCTGGCAGTGGGCAGAGTTTGCCTGCCCTGCTACGCTCTTAACTAGTACGACACCAGGAAGGAGAAGGAGAAAAGGAATAAGAAGAAGGGAAGGAAAGGAAAGGAGAAAGGAAAAGAATAGCCCGTAGACTTATATACCGCTTTACAGCCCTCTCTTAAGTGGTTTACAGAGTCAGCCTCTTGCCTCCCGACAATCTGAGCCCCCATTTTTACCCCCCTGGGAAGGATGGAAGGCTGAGTCAACCTGGAGCCTGATGAGATTCAAGCGGCCAAACTGCAGGCAGTCAGCAGAAGTAGCCCACCCTACTGCACTCTGACCAGTGTGCCACCCCAGCCCATGTCCCTAGAGCCCCTTTCGGGGCCGTTTTTGGAAGTAGGCCCTCCCAAAGAGTGGCGCATCTCCCTCATTCAAGTCGCTCTGTCCCCAGAGGAGGGGACCGCTTTATTCCAGAGCGTGCTGCAGACCGCTTGTGGTCCAGAGTAGTTATTAAATCAGGAACTTCGTGACTGGCCCCAGAGCGACAGCTACCTGTGGGTAGTTCACCCGGCTTCCTTCTGCCGTTGCCCCCCCAAAAAGCAAAGGGCTTGAAGAAACACCCCCAGAGGTGGAACCGCAAATGCCTCCCCATTGATCCTGAGGTGTGTGTCAGCTGCTTGTGTGTGTGTGTGTGTGTCTTTCAATGACACCGTAACCCGGAAGCTTTTCCCCTTGGGGGTGGGGGGCTGCCAGCACCTGCTCACCCCCAACCCCGCCCCGCCTGTCCTTTCCTGCAGGGCGTGGAGAGCGTGTTTGACATTATGGAGATGGAAGACGAGGAACGCAACGTCCTGCTCCAGCTCTCCGACACCCAGATTGCCGACGTGGCTCGCTTCTGCAACCGATACCCCAACATCGAACTCTCCTACGAGGTGGTGGAGAGGGAGAGCATCCGCAGGTAAGGCAGCGGCCCGGAAGGTGGCAAGAGGAAGGCTTGCGGGGCGACGCGGCCACACTGGAAGTTGTGAAGAAGAGATTGCACAACCGTTTGTCTGAAATGGTAGAGGGTTTCCTGCCTGAGAAGAGTTGGACTAGAAGACCTCTAAGGTCCCCTCCAACTCTGTTCTTCTCTTCTCTTCTCTTCTCTTCTCTTCTCTTCTCTTCTCTTCTCTCCTCTCCTCTCCTCTCCTCTCCTCTCCTCTCTTCTCTTCCCTTCCCTTCCCTTCCCTTCCCTTCCCTTCCAGAAGAGCCTGAAATGCTTTGGGCTTTCTAAGACTTTTTCTCTAATAGCTTTCAGGTTCTCCCTTTTTAAAAAAATTAAATAAAAATAAATGGGGCATTCAGAGGCTCCTTCTCTGCCTTCAACTCTTTCTGTGAGAGCCGGTTTGGGGTCGTCGCTAAGGCATGTGGCTAAAAACGGGGAGATTGCCAGTTCTAGTTCACAAAGCCAGCTGGGGTGACTTGGGGCCAGCAAACCCCCCCACCCCCCTCTTAGCCCTTGGGAAGCAGGTAATAGCAAACCACTTTGGGTCACCTTGTCGAGAGAACTGCAGGGTGACGTCCAGGAGTCGAGACCGACTCGAAGGCACCAATTAAAAAAAAAAACTGGGATAGGATTCCATGCTGGAAGCTGCCCTGGTTTTAGTAGATCTGTCGATCCTTCAACCTGTTGCTTGTGCTGGACTGGGAAGGGAGCGAAGGCTGTAAACAGTAGAGGGGGCGGGGCGGAAAAAACATGTGAATCTCCTGGCTTTGTTCCCCCAGTGGAGGCCCTGTGATTGTGCTGGTGCAGCTGGAGCGAGAGGAGGAGGTAACCGGGCCCGTGATCGCCCCGCTGTTCCCACAGGTAAGTTGGGGGTCCCGGGAGAAAGGTCCTGGGAAGCCGGTGAACGATTCAGCTTCGGGGTGAGGCCGGGTTGGGGCCCTGGCGGCTGCCAGCAGAGCCAGGCGAGTCGGGAGAGCCTGGGCCAGCTCCGGAGCCTATGGAAGTCTCGGATGAGGAGGCAGAGCTGGGGGCCCCGTCTGTCTGTCTGTCTCCAAGGGCCCGTTGGGGCTGAGTGGACCCCGTTGTCGCCCGCTCCCACGTTGTCCTCTCGGCTGCTTCCTCCCTTGCAGAAACGTGAGGAAGGCTGGTGGGTGGTGATCGGCGACTCCAAATCCAACAGCCTCATTTCCATCAAGCGACTGACGCTGCAGCAGAAGGCCAAGGTACGACACTCCCGCTTGCGCGACAGCCTTGACGGTGGTTCTGACCCGGCTCCCCAAACACAACAAACCCTCTGCGGTTAAGTCAACGATTCCTTTATCGGGAGCGCCAGCAGCTCCGGCGAAACGTTTCTCACCGCGGCTTAACGAGTCCACCTGGGAGGGAGATTAATAGGTGAACCCCAACCCTTTGGCAGGCAAGCTCCGTTCCTTGCGGTGCCGCCCTCCGAACCAGGTTCCTTCTTCTCAAAACCCAATTCTTTTAACGCTGTTTAGGTGAAACTGGACTTTGTGGCTCCAACCACCGGGACACACAACTACACCCTCTACTTCATGAGCGATGCCTACATGGGCTGCGACCAAGAGTACAAGTTCAGTGTGGACGTCAAAGAGGCAGAGAGCGACAGCGAGTCCGACTGAGGGACAGGCCGGCCATCATCCTTGGGGACGGACCTTCTTGGTAAAGCCACCGTGGACTTTCTTGGAGCAGATAACCAAGGTGATGCTTCGGTGATGTTCTCAGTTCTTCTGATTCCCTGCATCGGAATTAAGCCTCAGCCAACAGGTGTCAGAAGGGACTTCCACCTTTTTCTTCTTCCTGCCACCATCTTTTGAGTTTTTTTTTCCTTTTTTTTTTTTTAAATCTCAGCAAAACAAGCCGCAGCTTTTATGTACCATGTTTGGAGTAAATGAGCCGAATTGATTGTTAATTTTCCAAAATAAAACTTCCAGGAACTAACTCGGCTCATCTTTTGGCGGGAGAGCAGTCCAAGTGAAGACAGTTGTTAGAGCCGTGGTGGTGGTGCAGGAGTTGGAAGGCAATATTGCAGGTAGACTCTGCCCGCCGCCAGGAGTTCGATCCTGATCAGCACCAGGTTGACTCAGGCCTCCCGTCCTTCTGAGGTCGGTAAAATGAGGAGGCAGATTGTTGGGAGGCAAGAGGCTGACTCTAAACTGCTTAGAGAGGGCTGTAAAAGCTCTATGAAGTGGTATATAAGTGCTCTTCCCTCTCTTATTCCCTTTCTCCTTCCTGGTGCCTCGTGCTTAGAAGGCAGTATTGCAGGCTCACTCTGCCCACTGCCAGGAGTTCAATCCTGACTGGCTCACAGTTGACTCAAGCTGTCCGTCCTTCCGAGGTGGGTAAAATGAGGACTCAGATTGTTGGGGGCAAGAGACTTGACTCTGTGAACAACTTGGAGAGGGCTATAAAAAACTGTGAAGTGGTGTATAAGTCTTAAGTGGTATATATTTGTTCTGCATGTTCCTTGATGCCCTTACAGTATCCCAAATTCCCACACTACATGGATTTGCATTTTCTTGCACATGAATTGTATAATCGTTGCCATTCATTATCTGGTGTAAATGTAGAATCTCCCTTTTTTAAAAAAAACAATCTCAATTGCAGGAGCTTAAATGTAGTCTTGCCCTCCTCTGAATGAAGTCTTCCTCCACGAGAGGGAGGTCTAAATAAGGAAGCTGCAAGCACCCTTTTTCTTCTAAATATGACAAAATTATTCCTCTAAGCTGTGTTCCATTAGCAAAAATTAATTCTTTGCAGGTCGCAGATTTTGTAACACGTTTTCCGCATTCTGCCTGCGTCAATTTTAACAGAATTCAGAGTTCCGGGACGCCAAGTAGGCAGGATTTACAATGCTGATGGCTGCTGAAAGTGGAATCTCTTTAGGCTTTTTTTGGGGGGGGGCGACTCTTAACAGCTCTTTCGTAATAAAAGGGTGAACAGACGCCGCTGGGTTTGAAACAAAAAGCTGCTTGTAATACTTGGAAAAGTGGCAAGAACTCCATTAATGAACCGATTTGAGGAAGTGAAGCCTGTCGGGAAGTTGAACAGCTGCCAGATGGGAAATTGTAAAGTACGGATGGAGTAACCACGGAGCTATTATTTAGAGTGCAGGGGAGGAGGCGAGACCCTCTGAGTTAACAGCCGTGCGTTGCCAAAATAGGAAACCAGCTAATGGGGCTTAGGAAGGGGAACAGCTTCAGGGATGTGTCTGCGTCGAAGGAAGGTGAAGCCAGAGAAATGTGCAGATGATTCAGCCACTTCAGTAATTCATCATGCAAGCAGCTGTTGTTTTGCTCCAACGAGTAGGCATCGATGGAAGAAATGCTACGTTAATGCTACGTTAAATGGAAGAAATGTTAAGGGGAACGTAGTGCCAGGGAACAAAAGATCAGGGAACTAATTGCAAGTGAATAATTGAGGGACACAAGAGGACTTTGGTAAAATTATCTTGATTTTTATAGCCAGGCCATCATGCAGATCTCTTCCCCCCTCCCTCCCTGGTGTGTTTAGATCAAACCCACCTTTTTGGCTTCGTAGTTGGCCAAAGGTAAGTCACTACTGGGACATAACCAGCAGGTAGCCATAGCCCTTAGACTTCTGTACCACTTCCCAGCCCTCTCGAAGCGGTTTACAGGGTCAGCCTCTTGCCCCTCAACAAATCTGGGTCCTCATTTTACCTACCTTGGAAGGATGGAAGGCTGAGTCAACCATCAGCCAGTCAGGATTGAACTCCTGGCAGTGGGCAGTTAGCCTGCAATACTGAATTCTAAGCACTGCAGCACCATGAAGGAGAAAGAGAATAAGAAAGAGAATAAGAGGAAGGAAGGAAGGAAGGAAGGGAGGGAGGGAGGGAGGGAATAAGAAGAAGGGAGGAGGGAGGGAGGGAAGGAAGGAAGGAAGGAAAGGAAGAGCACTCAAACTTATACACGGCTTCACCGTGCTTTCCAGCCCTCTCTTAGCAGTTTACAGGGCCAGCCTCTGTCCCCCAACAAGCTGGGTCCACATTTTACTCACCTGGGAAGGAGGGAAGGCTGAGCTAACCTTGAGTCCACGAGGATCGAACTGCTATCAGTGGGCAGTGAATCAGCCTGCAATACTGCATTCTAACCACTGGGCCACCACGAGGGCAGACTCTCTCTCTCCACATCCCCATAGCGTGTTGTTTTCCACTAAGAGCTTCCACTTGAGCACATTAGATTGACACGTAGACATTCCCAAGTCATCCCTCCAGGTGTGGAACATACAAAAGCTAGCAGGCTTCCCAGCACACCTGACTATTCCGTCCTGGGGAAGCAAGCTGAATCGACTTGCCCGGAGGAAACTGTCAAGTGAGCGTGAGGGGGTGTCTGTTTCTAATACATTTGTCCACTGTCAGGAGTTCAAAAGAGGCGGGGAAGGAGAAGCTCTTAAGAAATCTGCATTGTGATTTTTCTCTACTTGTCGCGGGTTTGTCTTCCCGCTGGAAAGAAGCTGGATGGGTTTGCGGGAACCGCAACGTGCCGGGGAAAAAAAGAAAATCAGATGATTGGAACGGTGAATGCAGCTATTATTTCAATGGATGAGAAAGAACATGGATGATAATAAGGTGAAGGAAATGATGAAAAAGTCGGTCCCCATCGGGTCATTCAGGAGTGAAAAATAATTGATTTTAGAGATGATGGTTCTTAAAAATGAAATGGGAAGTGGAGAAAAACTAGGTGCCCATCATAAACGGGGGGAAAAAAAGAATCCCGAAGAAAGACATTCCTTGGCAAAAAAAACCCCAAACCTTGTACTATCAATCCTGCCCTTTGAAATTCCTCCTTCCCATCTTCCTCCAGCCTCTCTCTTTCCTTTTCCCCCCGAGAGAGAAATCTTTTGTGTTTTCCCTAGCCACCATGGGGAAGCTATAGCTTAATAAAGCAGCCAAGGTGTACAACAGGTGTTCTACTTTATTCATTTTGTATAGATGTCCAAATCACAGCTCCTTTCCCTTGCCTGGTTTTGTTAAGGAGGAACCAATATTTCAAGCTTACGATTTCACTTACTCGGAAGCCAGCGTGGAAGGGAGGAGAACGCTTTTCGAGGTTCCCCGTGGGCCTACCTTCAAATTCCCCCCTTTAGTGCAGTCCGCTCTGGCAATACCCTGGGATCCGTATCAGAGAACAATCAAGATTCCCTTTCAGTTAAATCCAGTGTTTTCCTCTGCTAGATAGTGGGGAACTGCAGTTCTTCGGCAAGGATGGAAACAGCGACCACATATCCATTTGTAGGAGGCTTAGCTGGGGTTTTTTTTTTCCAGGGGGGGTGGGTGGGATCTATGCTTGTGAACCCCACCCTGGAGACAAGAAGATACTCAGCAGGTCTCTGGGCGCTGGTACCTCCAGAAGGCCATTTCTCCATCGTCGCTGCACGAAGCCAGCAAGCCCAGCTCTTTGGGGTTCCAGGCAACACAATTCACGTCCTGAGAGTGGGCTCGGGCCACGTGGGCAGCCAAGGAGAAGGTGGGCTGATGAGGGTCTGAGAGGGGCTCCTCCTCAAACACCCGGATGGCGTCGTCCCCACAGGCGGTGGCTAAGGCGCCTGTCAGGTGGCACCTGCCAAGAATTTGGAAAAGAAAACAATTCCACCTTAGGATTAGATGGCTCAGAACGTCGCGGGGCTTTTGAAAGAGAAGCTGATCGTGAAATGCCTCCCTTTTTACGATGTAATCCCTTAATTCGGGGTGGGGTGGAACTGAGCATTTACTGGCCGGGTGCCCTTCCTGATGCCTATGTGGAGTTCACAGCAAATATATATATATATATACATTTCCCGCCCTAGGAGAGGAAAGATCTGCTGCTACCTAGGGTTGATCTCTCAACCTTCCAAGTGGAAGGTGAGCGTCTTCACCACTGGGCCATCGTGCCACACAAAGAGGTGAGCTTGGAGGTCTTCTAGTCCAACCCCCTGGTCAAGCAGGAGACATGCAAATCGAGAGAAGTGGCTGTCCTGTCTTTTCTTAAAAGGCCTCCGGTTACCCCCTTTCGTTCCTGCAATTTCTGCCAGGACGACGGGCAGCATGCACGATTCATATTTATAGGGAGAAGGATCAATTGATTTTATAAATGGGATGCCTGTTTATTTTCCAGGCCACTAGATTAAGCAGGGGTGGCTTAGCTTTGTTCTTCTTGCGGTCCTACCCTAATATAGAAGGTGGCTTCTTGCCGGTTTATTAGAGATGCAGCTGTTCTTTTTCTGTGCTTTGGTGGGGAAGGTTAAGAGGTAAAAATTAGTGTCTTAAGACAACTATAAGATAGTAGCTAAAACATCTTTATCCAAAGATGCTGCAAAGAGGCAGAGTTTGGCTTTGATTGTAGGAATCAAGAATAGTCGCAAAACTTAAAATGTTCCACAGTGGAAAACAGCTTTCACGGACCAACATTTCTCTGTAGAGAAGCACTTAAAAAGTTGTGCTATTCCTTCATCCACAACGGTGCGCGACCTGCAAAACACCCCCACAGGAACCCGTCCTCGACACAGATCTCGGCTTGTCCCGGGACACTCTGGGTGGGAAGCCTCTCCACTTACCATGCCACGTCGTAGACGGTCCGCGTGTGGAAGCCAGAGAGGGTGCAAACGCACTTCCAAATGGGATCGGGACCGCTACAGGCCACACCTGAAACACACAAGGGAGTTCCTTACGCTGCTGCCCCTTGGCTCCGCTGCAGGAGCTTCAGGCTTCTTTGGAGGGAGGGGAGGTTTAAATTAGAGAGGTCCAATCAAGGGTTTGGGGGTGGGTGGGTGTTGAGGAATAGTTGCTGGGATAGAAAATACGATTGGGTGGGAAGGGGGATGCGGTGGCCCTTAAGTCACCCAGTTTTATGGTAACCAGGATTATGCAGTTGGCTCAGATGCAGGCAGTCTAATACAAGTAATTCTCAATTTAATGACCGTCATTGAGCCCAAAATTTCTATTGCTAAGTGAATTTTGCCCTATTTTACATCCTTTCTTGCCACAGTAGTTAAGTGAACCAACGGAACAGAAGCTGCCCTCGGAAATTGTGGGAGCGCCATCGCTTGAGTCTTTCAAGAAGAGACGGGACTCCCATCTGTCAGAAATGGTGTAGGGCCTCCCGCTTGGGCGGGGGGTTGGACTAGGTGACCTACAAGGTCCCTTCCAACTCTGGTTGTTATCTTTTATCTGAATCACTACAGTTCTTAAAGCTAGTGACACCCGGGTACCATGTTGGAGGTGGTTGATGGACTAATTTAGGAGACCAGAATAACTTCATTGTCACTTTGAATGGACACTAACCGGCGTACGTTAAAGTGAAATTTTGTTGCACACAGCTTTCACTTCCAATATACACTACATAACCATGCCGGAATAAATAAATAAAAAATTATGCATATACCCACATATATATTGTATGACACAGAGACAACACAGTCTGGTCCGAATGTACATGTGTGGACGGGAGAGAAACGAATCTTGCGAGTTTGCTAGAACAAAAAGCTGTTATAGAATTTGGTGGCCCTGCTAGAAAGTACTTCAAAACTCCTCCCAGAGGGGAGCAACAGAAACAGGTCATAAAGTGGGTGTGTGGGGTCTCTAACAAGGCTTTGAGCTCTAGGCACATAAGCATTTATAAGCAATACCCTGAATAACGGGAAGAGAACTCCCTATAATCTTCTCCACTGTACTCACCACTCTCTGTAGGGACTTTCGACCTCATCATGCTCCCTCCCATCTTTTCATCATCATTTTGAATTTTTATTTGCAATGTTGTAAGCCGCCCAGGGACACCTTGTAGCAAGGTGGATGGCAAATACATTTAATAAATAAATAAAAAGGAAGAGTTCTACTCCCCTGGGATGTAACACAGGGCGCCACGCTGTACCACCCACCTTGTTCGTTGCCTGGCTTAAACTGGCGCCAAATGCGCACGGTCTTGTCGTCACTACAGGAAGCCAGCCTTTCTCCACTCTGGTCAAAAGCCAAACTCCACACCGTGGATTCGTGCCCTTCCAGGGTGCCGAAGCACACCCAGTCGTCTTCCTCCTCACGATACAGTTTGACGGTGTCATCGTAACTGGCAGATGCCAGCAGCTGGGAGGAGGGGGAAAAAAAACAACAACCCCAAGAGGGAGACCCAGATCGGCATCAGCAGAAGAACCAAAGACTTCAGACTTCAGAATAACTTTATTCTCCCTTTGGATGTACACTAATTGTCATGCATTAAAATGAAATTTATCTGCAGACAGCTCTCCAAAGGGTCTCCACCTCCAATATACAATACATAACCATGACACATAAATACATAAATATGCATCTACCCACATCTATCATATGACCCAGAGAAACAACAGTCTAGTTTGGATGTCTACGTGTACGTGGTGAGAAAAATGAATCTTGCGAAGTTTACCAGGCGGACGGCCTAGGGGAACAGAGCTGTTACAGAATCTACAAAGGACTCACAGCCTGCTGGGCTACGTGGAAAATGCCCATTTCCAGAGAATCTCTGCATTTGTTTCACAAAAACCATCTTCCAGTTGTTGTAGCAACGCAGAAAAGGAGACCTCCCTACCCTACCCTGTAGAGTTGTAATTGCAGGAATGTTCCAATCTCGGACGGCAAACCTCAGATAAAGAATGTTTCCAAGCAAATACAACTCAGGCAAACAAAGTCACTAATCTATGGATAAAGGAGAATTGGAGAGGGGAAAGTAGACATATATTAGACTTTAACTAGAGATAATTAACTGTATGGATTACTGTACTAAACAAGTAACGAAACTTAAGCAGTAGCCAAAGTTAACCAGTGATGGAGGATAACTAAAAATGTGTATAAATGCAAGACTGGACTCCAATAAAGATCATCATCATAATTCAGTTGTTCATGATCAAACAACTCGACTGCCTCGTCATTACAACACTACCCCAAGGAAGCCAGCCGGACTCACCTCTTGGTTAGGATGCCAGGCGACATGCTTCACATCCTGCGTGTGAGAATTCAGGACGCTCATGCACTCATATTCATCCTCTTCATCCACTATAAGGGAGAAGGAGCAGGGAGGATTTGATAAAAAAGTGATTGAATAAAAATCCCCATCCGTCAATCACAAAAGGCAGCGTTACCCCGAACAGCTAACATCCGTGACTATACCTTTAACACTATTAAACATCCAAACCTGCCTATCTATCTCAGGTCCTTGGGAAGGACTTGATAGGTGGACAAAAATGTCAAATCCAGTCTGAACATCAGGCTGACTCCGTGACAAACCATACTACTACTAATAGTATCACTGGCAATGACAAAATCCCCATCGGTCAGTTGTGAAAGGCAGCTTTACCCCAAACGGCTTACATCTTGCCATAATATCTCCAACACCATCAAGCATCCGCACCTGCCTATCTCAGGTCCTTGGGAAGGACTTGATGGGTGGACCAAAATGCCAAATCTGGTCTGAACATCTGGCCGACAGGGGCAGCTTCCCTAATGTTATTACTTTAAAAAGCCTGATTTACATGAATCTCTTTGACATTCTTAGAAAGCAGTCCTTCCTTCCTGTGCGCCCAGAGAGCAAAACCAGATCAAATGGGAGCGGGGTTGATGGTGTTGGAGATATTATGGCAAGATGTAAGCTGTTCGGGCTAAAGCTGCCTTTCACAACTGACCGATGGGGATTTTGTCATGGTTATCCTGGCAGCCACTTTGGGAGGGCATCATAACAGGTTCTGAAAATTCCAACGCCAACCCCCCCTCCTGCCAACCTACCCCTATCGCCAAAGGATTGCCTGCCTCCCACGATTCTCCAAGCTCTCGCTCACCTTCCCAAACCCAGACGCTTTTGTCTCGGCTGCAGGTAGCCAAGAGGCTGCCGGACGGGGCCCAGGCTACAGACTTCACCTCATTCTCGTGGCCCTCCAGAGTCGCCGCACACTGGGTGGAGAAAGAGAGAGGGGACGTTTCAATCTGAGACCACAAAGAGACATGTTCGATGGCCGGGCAGCAGCGGAGATGACCGGGAGGGTGGAGTCAAACACACCATCAGTTTGGAATCACCACGTTCCCACAAGTGATCTAAGTCCAGCCTCCTGGAATTCTGCTGACTTTTGCCTTGGCTGTTAGTACAACTGAGCTCAAAATTTATGTTGCTAAATGTCATGCCCTTGTTAGAGTCGGACTCTGAGGGAGAGGAGGAACAGCCCGGAGTGGAGGTACGGCTCTGGAGGTTGTGGAGGAGGCTGGGGAAGGGCAGAGGCTGGTTGGGCAGTCAGAGGAAGAACCAGGCCCTCTGCATCCTAGGACACGCAGGAATGGAGAACTAAACAACTTGGCTTACGAGAGGAAGCGGCCATAATCCCCCTCACTGGTTGCAGCTGGGGAGACTAGTATATAAGAGAGACTGTTCAAACACAGCATTGTCAGAAGCAAAGTGTGTTTTATTTTGGGCTGAAGTTATCTTGGTTGGCGTCCTTCCAACAGACTCTGCCTTGTTATCTCTTTGAAGTTGGTAATTACTTATCCTGGTTCGTTGTGGAATTTCCTTCATTGTAGTTTGTTTTGGTTTTTTATTTCATCTCTATTTGTTCATTAAGTTCGGGCTGTATTGCTTTCTTTTGAAGACTATTTTTGAGTACATTTTATCTCCAAGTGAGAATTATTGAGCAGTGGGGCCAAGTTGGAACATTAAAGGACATTTATTCACGTTTTGGATTTTGTTACATTTATGTTACACTCCAGGTCATCACACTGAGTTTTGTCCCATTTTACTGCCTTTTCTTCGCCTTTTCTAACTGGATCATTGCAGTGGTTAAATGATATGAATCTGGCTTCTCCATTGACTTTGCTTGTCAGAAAGTCGCAAAAGGCTTAGAAAAATTTTGTCTTAGAAAAGTATGTTTAAAGTGACTTGATCTTTTTTATTTCTCCATTGAGATTCTCACTGCTCCCTCTTTTTAACTGCATTCCAATTTTGCACCCAGGCAAGATTTGCAAGATTTGAATTGCACAGTTCTGAATTGCATTTCTCTAGTGTACTATAAATTGCGCCCCGTAAATATTCGTTATTGCGAGTTGCAACATTTCCAAATACAGTCGTGTTTTGTGTACATTCCCGCTTTATTTTCACAATTCTCTTGCTGCCACGTGATGCTCGTTTGAAAATATTGGAACCAAATGAATCTACAAGAGCGGTACGTAACGAAGGATTTAAGATAACCTTAATTTTTTTTTTTTTTTACTGGCTAATCCTCAAATATAGCAATTTAAACAGATGATCTCTCCATTGAGCAAATCTGAATTAGCAGCCACAAAGGATGCTGTACCTCGAAATCATCCTGGTTCTTCTTCCAAATGCAGGTGGTTGCGTCAAAGCTGGCTGAAGCCAAGTAGTTCCCGCAGGGGGACCAGGCCACCTTGCGGATGGTCCGTTGATGCCCTTCACCCAGAAGGGACTTGCACACCCAGGCATCACCTGGTGAGAGAGAAAGCACCTGGCAATGTGGCTGGCAACATCCCTGCCTGATCTTGGTACCCCAAGACTAAGCATATTAATCAGGTATCCACAAGCTGATCACCTGAGCCTACCTTCTTTCCCCCAGATGCGGATGCTACGGTCTCCACCACATGAAGCCAGCAGTGTCCCTGTAGGATTCCAGGCTAGGAACCAGCAACGGGAATCCGGGTGGGCCTGGATGCGGGACAGGAGGGTCAACGAGTCCTTCATCGGAACACCGAGTGGTCACGACAGAACCGAACCTTAAAACCCCTGCAAATAAAATAAAGAGGTTTTCTTTCAGCAGGAGGGCTTCCTTTACGGTCATGGGATTAAAAACCGGAGCGCTTGACCGACTGGCCTGTGGACATAAGGTTGAACTGAAAGGTGGAATTATTGTAAAATATAAAATTAAAAAAATTAAACCCCCCCCCCCCAAAAAAAAGCAGTGGTGGGAGAAAAAAGGGACATTTTTCAGACTTACAAAATGTAGACACTGGGTAAGTGGCTTGGTTTTATGACGGTCGCAGTGTGTGTGTGTGTGTGTGTGTGTGTGTGAGGGGGTGTCACATGATCCACCTTTTGCATCCTTCTGGGTTACTAACTTATCTTTTTTTAAAAAATTTGTATTTGCTTATTATTATAAAAGGCAAAGAAACAAAGGATGGAAATAGGAAACGAAGGGGAGGAAAAAGAGCAGGGAAAAGGGTGTGTGTGTGTGTGACTTAACCGCTGTAATGACGGTTGTGGCAAGAAAGATCATCCAATGGGGAGCAAACCTCACTTAACAGCCGTCTCGCTTAGCAGCGGGAAGGCTGGCTGCATTACGGTCGTAAGTCGAGGACCACCACCAGGAAAGGAATATACAGACTTGCAATTTTAAAGCTTTGCTTCTCGCTCCGGCGGGAGTGACGGCCTCAGCACTCACCTGAGAGTCAGGCCCAAAAAAGCCCCTGGCCGGGAAGAATGGGCTATGTGGTTGCAGGGCCTGTCTGCCGTTCCTTGTTTTTATCAGGCTGGATCCAACGCGAAAGTCCCTTTGACGAGGCAGCACCGGAAGTGCCCTCGCCGCAAAGCCTGCTGGGATTCGTAGTCTTTCTCCCCCTCTTCCTCCTTCTCCCCCCGCCCCCCTTGTTTCCTCTCAGCACCGCCGAGGAAGCCCAGGCTCCCCAAGAACCGGGGGAGGTGTGAGGGGGGATGTTCCTCGGGCCCCCAAAGCCTTCCTGCTTCACGAGTTGCTTCGCAACCCATTTCGGCCCGTTGTGTGTATTTGTGCGGATGTGGGGGTGGGGGTGGGGCAGGGGAGCGAGCACAGTAATGGCGGTTAGGTTTTCTGAGGCGGGCCCGACGCGGCGCCGTGACGTCACGCGAGTCGCGACATGGACGCCTTTGCGCCGCGCGGGACGCGACCCGAACGCCGTGACGTCACTCAGGACGCCCTCCGGCCGCCCTGACGTCGCCTCGAGGGGGCGGAAGCGGAAGCGGAAGCGCGGCGGCGGCCGGGAAGCTGAGGGAGCGGCGGCGGCGGCGGCGGCGGTTTTGTCAAGCTCGGCGGCCCCTGCCCCCCCCACCACCACGGAGGCCCGCCGCGGTTCAAGGCCTCGGGAGCGGCAGCGGTGAGGAGGAAGGGCCCGCGGGGGACGGCGGGGAGGGGAGGGGTGGGGTGTGCCGTTGGGTCCGGCCCGGACCGACCCGGTGATGGACGGGATGTCCCGCTCCTTCCTCCCCCGCCCCCATCCGCCCCGGTCTGGGCGGGCGGCCTGTGCGGAGGGGCCTCCTTCCCGCGGACTACCTGGAAGGGCGGGGAGGGGAGGGGAGGGGCTCCTGCTTGGGGTCTTTGGGGGTTCGCCGACCGGGATTTGGGGGTTCGGCGCGTCGGGGGAACAGAGGCCGGCCGATAAGGCGAAGATGGCGAGGAGGAGGAGGAGGAGGGAATGGGGGGGGGGGTGAGCTCTCCAGCCTCGGCCAGCTTTAAAGGCTGGCGGGCTCCGACCCCCAGACTCCCCCAGCCGCAGCTGTGCTCCGAGGTTGGAGGCCCCTTTGGGTTTCGAGCCCCGCTGGAGGCTCAGCGGGTTCCTTGTATTTGGAGCGTTTATTGGTTCAGGGGAGATAAAGGATCACGAGACACCCTCGACCGTCCCTTTGTCTTTTCCCTCTGAACACCCGGGCACACCTTGGAAATGAACGTCTGATGCCCGCCCTCAAAGTGAGTGTGGTGTGTGTGTGTGTGTGTAGTGTGTGTGCACCCTCGGTCATACCACACGTATCACAAAAGTTATAGGGTTTGTGTAGGGTATGTATGTAGGTGTGTCTGAACTGTGTATGTACACACACACTCATGCACACATCAGAAAAGTTATAGGGTTTGTGTTGTGTACGTGTGTATAGTGTGTGTGTGTGTATATATAGTGTCTGTATACATACACACACACACAATATATATATATACATACATACATACATATATATATATATGTTAAGTTTTTGTGGGTACTTACTTGTATGGTATTCAGTTTTGTTCGGGTATTTTCCCACGTCATTATAGTTGTGCTTTTAAAGTTGTAGCGACGTTTCGGCAGAATCTCATCTGCCATCATCAGGCTTCTGTATTGTGTTCGTCTGTATTGTGTGTGTGTATATATATATATATATATATATATATATATATATATATATATACACACACACACACACACACATATACATACGTATCACAAAAGTTATAGTGTTAGTATGTGAATATGTGTATATGTGTATGTATATGTGTGTGTACAGTGTACATGTGTGTGTGTATGTACTATGTACACACTCAAACACATCTCACAAAAGTTATACAATTTGTCTAGTGTATGTATGTATATTTATTGTGTGTGTGTCTACACATACATATCACAAAAGTTATAGTGTTAGTGTGTGTAGTGTATGTGTATGTATATGCGTGTAGTGTATGTGTACACACATACATACACACTTACTCATACACACACATACATATCACAAAAGTTATAGTGTTAGTGTGTGTGTAGTGTATGTGTGTGTGTACACACCCGTCACAAAAGTTGCTAGTCACCTAGTTTGAGATGCCTCCTTGGTCACCCTTTGACTCTCACATACGACTTACTAAAACAAGTAAATCAGATAACAGTAAACGATACCAGCTGAAATGCAGGGAACAACGACACAGGGAAGGAAATACCAGGAACCAAATTCAAAAAAGAAATAAATAAATAAAAGAACCCTTGCCAGCACTGCAGGGTCATAAACGCCGATCATTTATATTATATGGGAGGCAGTAAAGGTAACCTGTAACTCGAGAGTCACTTCTCTGCTTGGGCTAATCCTTGAATTGGAGTTCAGAGCAGCCAGAGAAAATGGGCGAGAGAGAAAAAAAATTACCTGGTCAGAGAATGCTGGAAAAAGGACATTTGAGTGTGGGAAAGACACTTCCACACTGGCCTCTTAAAGGCTCCACTGTAGAGTTGTTCAGTTTGGATCTGAACAACTGCTTCGCCGCAACCTTTTATTCCCTTCCTGTCCTGCTTGTGTTTTTCCAGGCACAGATTATTTTGGAGAATGGTGGTTAAGTGAAACCCAGGGCTGTTAAGCAAGCCCTTTTCCGAAGCCAGCTGGGAAGTTTTCGTTTGTGAAAGACAATCGTGTGATGTCGAGCTGCTGAAATTGGTCACTTTTCCCCCAGCGCCGTCGTAAATTCAAAACTCTGGCTGAATGAATAGATGTAAATCAGATATTATTATAAGAGCAGTTTGATAGTACAGCCCATTATCCAGAAAGTTTGGAGCTGGGCATGCTAAGCGAAGACCAGTAACCTTATATTGGCAATACAAGCAGTCTTTGACATACAACCATTTGTTTAGTGACTGTTCAAAGTTAATAACAGCACTAGAAAAAGTGACTTGTGACCATTTTTCACATGTATGACCATTTGCAGCATCCCCATGGTGATGTCAAAATTCGGATGCTAGGCAATTGACCGCTGTGGTTCGCTGGCAGCAGGTGTGGACGGCTGAGACCTCAGAGAGCGAGGTCTTAGATGAGGGGCCTGGACCATCAGGAGTGGAATGCTGCCTTCGGAGGTTGTGGAGGCTGGCAGCAGTGAGGAAGAGGCCCCCGAGGAGCCCGAAGGAAAGAGCAACTGCAGCAGCACGGGCACCTCGGGGGTAAGGCTGCGAGGTGATGGTCCCTCCCTGAAGGGATAAAAGCCAGCTGAGAAACTGAGTTCTTTGCAGAAGGCAAAGAAGTTTGATACTCGAGCCTGGTGGATGTTAGAATATCTGGGTTGGTGTTTGGAGACTCTTCGATTTATTGTTTAGGAACTTTGTCTGTTGTTCTTGGCAGTCTTGAACAAACTTGGCAAGGTTCTTCCTTGTTGGAGCTAATTAGTTGGAAGCAGCCTTTTTATCTGTGAAAAAACAGGCTTCATAGATGAAACAGTAAAAGGTTGTGCTGGTACCTTGGTCTTGTTTTTGCTCTTGTGGAACCAGGTTTGGGTCAGGACACTGACTCATATTTATGACGCTCGCAGTGTTCCTGGGTCATGTGATTATACCTTTTTGCGGCCACCTGACAAGCAACTGCAGCAAGAAGGGTCATATATAGAGCAGAATTCACTTAACAACCTTGCTTAGCAGCGGAACTGTCGTGCTCAATTGTGGCCATAAGTGGAGGACTACCTGTAGTTTTGGATTCCTGCCCTGAGCATGGGTTGAATTCAGTAACATGTATGACTTCTTTTCATTCTTTTTAATTATTGAGCTGTTTGTAGAAATCAATTCCGGAAGAGGTTACAAGAGGGAACTTTGCTCCTTTTAATAACCCCACAAGCCTCCAGCTTTGATTGAATTATTTCTGACCTGAATTTGTTTCCTCGTTAAAAATCTAATATGCTCCAGCCATTGTGCACACTAGGCACCAAGGTTGAAAAGAGTCTGAGGGTGAATTGCGGTGTCTGTTGCCCACAGCATCTTTTTCTTAGGAAAAACCTAGAGAGAGCTAACAGCCTCCTGCAAAGAATCTTGAATTCCTGGCTGGAACCCAAACGATAAACAATAGTGGCAGAAGCAGCATGTAGAGAAAGAAATTGTCAGTGCAAATGGACAAAAACGTGTTATTCTTGTTGAGCTATACGGCTAAATTGCAAGTTGTAAATTCATTCCATTTTCTTTGGCCTTAAAGAGGTGCTTTTAAAAGGTAATTTGGTTCAGGAATTAGATAAGATCCGTGAGAATGCTATTGAAGAGTAGCTCAGGAAAGGGTTGCTTCTTATCACTGAGGGGTATATGGGATGAACCCCTTTTCTCCCCAGTTAATTGGAATCTGCGTAATGCTGAGTAACACTCCAGTTGGTGCAGGTTGCTTTGCTGACAAGGAAAGAGTGTGTGAATATACAGCGGCTTCGATAGTAAGAGCTCCCATCCTGTTTATGTTCCTCAGGCGGCATCTAGTGATTCACTGATTCTCTTTTGAGTATTACACGTATTGCTGTCAGTCTGGTGACATGCGTGGCCTTTGTCGAGTTCTTTTTATATGTTAGCGGCTTTGAAACAAAAAAAGGGATGTTTTATGGAACCATGTAATGCATCGAATCCCCATTGCTTTAAAGAAAAGATCCTTGTGGTTGACTATTGGGCTTAATCCCTTTCTTTGGTCTGAGAATTATTGTAATCTTTTATATTTTTTGCCAACTCAGATTCCAAACATCTTCACATGCCTTTAAGGGAGGGATCCAATATGGCTGTTTTGTCGTCCCCCCCGCCCCCCCTCTGCTTGACCTGGGCAAAAGTTTACAACGTTTTCCAGCCCAACAATTAAACTCTGATAGTTAGAAAGGAACTTTCATGCATCCATACCATGGTCAATTACAAACAATAGTTTCTTGCCCATCTGTTCTGACCAAGGCTTTCAAGAGACTGTAATTAAGTGCACGCTTAGTCCAAAAAACTCTTTGTTTTATTTCAGTGCTGGGAACTATGTGCATTCCCAGCCCATAATGAGTTCCAAACAGTCCCTCGAGATAAGCACCTACCTTTCTCTCCTTTGATGTACTGCTAACAACTAAAGTGCCAAATGAATTATAAAAAACCAACTGAAGTACGAAGTCCACACAGAGCTTCAAGGATTAATCTGAACAGAACAAACAAAGTTGCTTCCTGCAAAGGTTTCTCTACCTTTGCCTGTCCTTTATCCCTTAGGGGAGGGTCAATCACCTCCCAGCCTTACTCCTGAGTCGCCCCTTCTGTTTCAGCTGTTCTTGCCTTCTAGCAGCTCTGCGCACACGCGCACTGGGAACAGGCTCCCCTGGGTCCTCTGCCTCGCTGCTGCCAGACTGTGGAGGCTCCAGAGTCATCACCCCATTCCCTGATGGCCCTGGCCCCATCTCTGCATCGGATGCAGGACCCTTGTCCGAGTCCTCTCCAGACTCCCTGCCTGGTCCCTGTTCTTTCCCACTGTCCAATTCCGCTGCCGTCTGCACCGGCTGCCAGAGAACCACACCACCATCTTGTCACGATCATGAAGATGATGCTTGTCATCATCAGTTGTCTCTTTTTGTTTCCTCAACAGAGCCCAGAGACCGACCTTCCTCTGATGATCATGCCCTGTCTGCAGGCCTTCTGTTAGCCTCCTGGCTTAGTCTCCAGCGGCACCGGTAGTGCCGACCTCTGAAGACCCCAAGGGTTTCGGTGCAGCGTTGGATTTATTCGGCTGGACCCCCGAATGTATACCCCAAGTGGCTCAGTGTTGCCAGGTGGCCGGAGGCGAAGAGGCCAAGATGGGAGTGCCTTGCCCAAGCAGCCCGAAAGGAGCCTGGCGTCTGCCTTGCCCGGGGCGCTCTCCATAACCGCTCTGTGCACCGCCTTGGCAGAGCCCGCCTGGCTACGGATACATGGGGGCACTTGTTCTCGCCAGGAACTGGGTGTGGCGGATGTGCTGGGATACATTGACCCGGATCTACTTAAAGGTGAGAATGAGTTCAAAGTTAAACCCTAAGAGTTAAAAGGCAAGGAAGACTCGGGGTATTGTACAGTTGGGGAAAACGGGTAGGAACGGATGGACAATAGGGATAAGAATTGAAGATACAGAAATGTATATGAATCATTAGAAAAGTATGGACGTCACAATGTGCGTACGTCACAAAGATGCCTCAGTACTGTTAGAGATGACCGAGATGTGTGAAAAGAAAAGAAGTACAATAAAAATGTTAAATATAAATAAACAAAGGTGAGCAGGAAACGGATGCTCTTAAAAGAGAACTATAGGTTGGCCTCGTGTGTCTGATCCTCTGCTGTTTATTTGTCCAGAGGCGAAACCACGAGTAAAAAGGCTTGATTTAAATCGACTCGACAAATCATTTTTAAGGAGTCACTGTCTCAGCCTTCAAGAATCTTTACTTTCCAGCTGCCATAGTAACGGGTGTGTGCGTCTGTGTGTATATTGGAAGTGGTGACCGTTTGAGAGACATACGCAACGAAATTTCATTTTAATGGTAAGCCAATTAGTGTAGTGTATATTCAAAGTGACAATAGAGTTATTCTAAGTTCTAAGAGTGGTTGTAACGTTTAAGGGGGATA